>NC_056735.1:286851144-286858644 GCF_019279795.1 Protopterus annectens | reverse complement strand
ATTTAAATTGTCTAGTAACCAATAGGTTGTCAGTAAAAATTCCGCCTTTTTTGCAAGGTGGGCTTTAAAGGTACAGCATCATTTAGTCCTGGATTCCTGTGTGCCATCAATTCCAATATCCATTTAGACTCTAAGGATTCTGTTAATAGTTTAATATCTCCCCCTCCGTTGTTTAATCTAACATTAACTATAGCTCTAAATTGAAATGTATGTGTAGGGTTCTTTTCAATATGCCTATAAAGGGCATTATGTATATCCTTATTCCTTATGGAGGATAGATGTTGAAGTATCCTCACCTTGAACATATTGTTGGTCTTTCCAACATAGAATCCAGAACATTGTAAACATTCTGCTATATAGACCAAATTACTCGCCCTGCAAGTGGCCCTTGCCTTAAAGTTGAAAACCATGCCACTGACAGGATGTGTAAAGGTAGTATCCTTATTAATAATAGAACATGCTTTACAAAAGCCACACGGAACACTACCCACTGATTATTAATAAGGTTCTATAGGCATATTGAAAAGAACCCTACACATACATTTCAATTTAGAGCTATAGTTAATGTTAGATTAAACAACGGAGGGGGAGATATTAAACTATTAACAGAATCCTTAGAGTCTAAATGGATATTGGAATTGATGGCACACAGGAATCCAGGACTAAATGATGCTGTACCTTTAAAGCCCGCCTTGCAAAAAAGGCGGAATTTTTACTGACAACCTATTGGTTACTAGATAATTTAAATTGTTGGAATGTTTGTTCCTATTTTATCTGATGAAGGGTTACCACCCGAAAGCGCTCATCCTTGGAAGTATTTGTGTATTTTAATAAAGAAGGAAGAAATTTCAGCAGTGTCCTACCATTCTTCTTCTTTGGATACTTTCACAAAAGTGTGTTTTCACCGAAAATGCACTTTCACTAAAGTGAGCTCAAAAAAAAAAAAAATGACAGAATGGATGTTACTGAGATATCGGTACAGTGGGGATAAGGAAATATTCCTTTTTCCCCACTGTAGTGAGATCTCGGAGTGAGAATATAAAAGTATGGGGTGATGGGGCACAGTCCCTCCACATGGGGGGTGCAAGGGGGCTTGCCTTCCTGCATAAACGTGTTTACTGTTTTTTTGTTTTTTTAAATGTTTGCAGTCTTTCGTGAAAGTCTTTTTCAGAGAAAAATCACTTTCGCAGAAGTGTCCTCGACTGTTAAGTTTTGTTGAAATGTGTCATCGGTAATTAGTCCTAGATCCATATATATATATATATATATATATATATATATATATATATATCATTTTTTATGTTTTAACACTGCTTGATCTTGGTAATCATATCTACATATAAATTTGGAAGATGTAAAATATCTGTCAGTGGTAACAGGAGTTGAGTTGCACACTTTGCTCATCATTTAAAAGGGCCAGAGTGCCAGACATCAAAGGGTACTTGCGTATTATCGCAACCACATTTTCAAGCGAATGGTGGTTGCTTTCCCTTGTGTCAACTGGGACCGATTAAGTATGAGAAAACCTCAGACGCTTGTTTTCTTTAATGTGTTCTTGTTTTTAGGAAGGTTTCTCACTTCAGATGAAAAAAATTAAGGTTTGAAATAATAGGTTTCCCCTTTTACTGCCAGTGCCTCAAGATGTCAGTTAAGCAAGTTCCCCCATTCCACACTTAAAACACGTTCCGTGTTCCTTTTTCTCAGCCTTTGCCCTGACAACAGAAAGCATCGGGAAACAAAAAGCCAAAGCAGTATACCCTGTCTGACTCCGTACAAAGTGATTGGGAAGGGTAGTAGACTGTTAAACACTATCTTGGTGGATTTTTTATTTATTTTTTGGTTTGTAAAACGAGTATGGGTTTTCAACCGTGGCTTGCAATTTTTGGTTTGTAATCCGTTGAAGGATTAGACGTCTGATAGGAAGCAAAGACAATCAAGGGGATTTTCGAATAGAAAGCGGCAGCAGTACTGCAAAATCATTTAAACATCTGATTAACCTCTCTAATATAATTGATCCATAAAGTGAGACTAGCATTGGGGGGAATGAAAGGAAGTTAGCAGATGCACAAGATTTTGCAGTGCTGCTGTTTTCTACTTAAAAAGTCTCCCTTGATTGTCTTTGCTTCCCATCAGACATTCTTCTGATGCACATAAAAGGGCACAGAGACTGCAGCTCGTTTCTCCAGTCAAGCCACCGCAGAGTTGATGAAGAAGCAGTGGAAGAAAATGGTGACTGCTTTACCAAGCCCTCTGTTTACAACCCAGCCTTACATCACACCTTAAAAATGTTTACAATGGTGACTGCTTTACCAAGCCCTCTGTTTACAACCCCAGCCTTACACCACACCTTAAAAATGTTTAAAATGGTGACTGCTTTACCAAGCCCTCTGTTTACAACCCAGCCTTACATCACACCTTAAAAATGTTTAAAATGGTGACTGCTTTACCAAGCCCTCTGTTTACAACCCCAGCCTTACACCACACCTTAAAAATGTTTGAACTTTCTTGTAAAACACATATCAGACAGACCTTACAAGGTAAGACCAAATGTCTGTTCTTCAATTTTATGTCAATTATCGCAGCATGAAAATCTGGTTGCGATAATACGTAAGTACCCATCAAAGCATTTCAATGGACCAACTGCCATCTTACATGAGATCTCTGCATGCAGAATGATGAACAGCAGACTAAGCCCATCTTCATGTAGGCTCTTCCTTTACCAGCAGTGTTCCAAATGTCATCCAGATCTCTGCTTCACCTGATACTTGTGATCAAAACACAACAACCAGCATGCAATGATGCTGGGGCAGGTACAAACTGTGGCACTGATATTTAAACTGATACAAGAGACTCGTTAAGCCACCTAAGCACCTAGTTTCTGTATCACATTAGAATACGGAGTCCAGTGAGTGTCTGAACTTGTGGTAACAATCCAGGTGAAGCAAAAGTATTTATTTATTTACATTAGTTTATTGTATTTTATTTTTGTTAACCATATAAGTAAGGACCATTTTCACACATGACCACGGCCAAACTGGCAGCAACAAAGTATACAAAGTAAACATACAAATATGAATTACATATATTAGTAAGCAGAATACAAAAAAACTTATCAGCAATTACAAAATCTTAACTAGTAGTATACAAGCATTAATGATAACCAGTTTTCAAGCATGAAGTCAACAACAAAGTATACATAGAAAAACACAATAAAACACATGTAAATGTTAGCAAGCAGAACATAAAAGTGTAAATCATCTACTACAAACTTTTAAATAGGACTCTACTAGCATAAATGGTGATGCAAAATATTGCTCACCAAGCTATAAAAAATGTTAAGAACTTACATGACTAGTACAGAGGTCTTGTTATGAACTAGGTATTAAAATCACCCACTCCCAGGTAAGTGGGTGGACTGTATATAAGGACACCTCAGTGATTCAGCATTTCTCCATGAGCTTTTTAAAGGTGTTAGTGCTCTCTGAGTAAGACTTCATATACTGAACTCAGATGTGAAATAAATGTCCAGTCCATCCACAAAGTGACTTTTCTGGGGGTTATAAAGCATCCAAAAGAGAAAGAAGAATGGCTGCCGCAAGTTATGGATCACTGCTATTATGGAACTAAGTCTCCATTATAAAAGCCAAGTCAATAACAAACAGCAAATCAGAAAAAGTGTCTGTAATGTGCAGCATACACCTGGAGTTAAATAATAGAGCCCACGTAAGTGCCAAAGGAGAGAAGGTCCTGCTGGAAATGTGAAACCAGTACACCACCATTCAACAAGAAAGACTTTTGTTGCAGTACTCGTCACCGGAGCAACAGAGTAGCAGCTGCTGACTGTAGTTACTACTGACCTGCTCTTGAAGATCTAGACATTCAACAAAGCAGTTCTTAGCTCCACCTAAAGACTTTAACAGTCTCTAGTTTGTTGCATGTTTAGATCAGGGGCTCAAGGATGGAGGGCAAGAAAAAGGCTTCTGGACTTGAAAAAGCCCCATTCAGTATACAAAATAAACAGCAAAAAACCCCAAAAATATTTACCTTTTGCAATAAAACAATAACAATTTTACAAAGACAAGCACTCCAACAGCTAATATCAGAAACTCCAACTTAACAAAACACAAAGGTCACTCCTAAACAGTACTATCTACAGAGCAAAATGATGACTATATAACATATATATGGATTTACTGTATTTGGTCGAATTTCATTTGGTCGAAAATGATTTTAGGCAGCCCACTTCATAGAAAGCTCATTTGACTGAAAGCTCATTTGGTCAAAAATGAAATATAGCCCCTGCCCCACTGCAGTGCAACCCTGGAGTGAGAATATTAAGTAAGGGGAGTGGGGGGGCGTAGCCCCCACATAACTGAAGTGTATTCACTGTTATATAAAGGTGTATCCATTAAAAATACACTGATATATATATATATATATATATATATATATATTCGGTAAAAAACATTTGCATAATGTTGGGGTTACAACCCCACACCCCCAATGTGAGGGGCTGTGCCCCCACACCCCCCTTACTTATTATTCTCACTCCAGGGTCGCACTGCAGTGGGGCAGGGGCTATATTCCATTTTTGACCAAATGTGCTTTCAGTCAAATGAGCTTTCAGTGAAGTGGGCTGCCTGAAATCATTTTCGACCAAGTGAAATTCGACCAAAAAAAGTAGACCCATATTAAGGCCAGAACATCCATCTAAAAGCCAGCAAAACTCAAAAAAAATCAAACACTATCCTTTAAATCTTAAATTGAACATTGCCCAAACAAACCAAATATTCTGCTACATTAATTATACATTTTGTTTTATTAGACAAAGGAAACACCGTGTCTTGTTTCTGTATTTTCTCCGTACATGTAGAAAACAATTACAAGACAAAGGAGCACACAAGATGTACCTACAGTTTTGATTTACCTCTAGAAAAATGTTAACATAAATAGCGATTATGCAATACTTCCAGAAAATGAGGCTATGTTCAAGGAAGGATATTATTGTTCACATAAAACATTCCATCTCTTGAAGTTATCTCATGAGGCCTTCAAACCCAATCATTTTAGCCTGAACATTAATTTGCAGTGACCACTTTCCCATCTACATTTAAAGGATTATACCTGGTAGAAGCAGAAGGCTTTGTACTCGGTGATTTCTCTCTGTTCTGTCATACTTTAACCAGCACCCTGCCAGCCATAGTACAGGTAACTTGAAATTATATCTTAACGTTCAAGTTACACTTTTGAAATGTAACTCCTTTTATGAAACAAGAATAAAAATATTCTAGACCAATGTATTTTTAAGCAACACACTAAATGTACATTTCCCATAACTGAAGCTAGTTTTGTTTACATACTACACACATATTAACTGTGTCCTTCATTACAGCAGCAATACAACTGTAACATTTTCATTGCAAAACCAAAGGGCAAGGATGACTGTCATTTTAATCTGAAGTTGCAAGGGCACAGTAGTTGAGATTAAGTACATACTACAGAAATTGGCATAAATATAATAAGAAAAATAAATGTCAAACAGTTAAGCACACATAAAAATAGTACATATTGTAAATACTGCTTATCCATAACATCAGTTAATACTGCAGAAACTGGCATAAATATAATAAGAAAAATAAATGTCAGACAGTTAAGCACACATAAAAATAGTACATATTGTAAATACTTCTTATCCATAACATCAATTAACCAAGGCCAAAAAGAGATGTGGTGAAATGCAGTTAAATATAGCCAGGCTTTTAAAGTGCCACCAACAAAATAAAATTGCACATTTAAGACGTGGTAGGAGGCTCAGTAGTTACATGCATGCTACATGACTGTTTAGAAATACTAACATGTTGAGTCCTCTCAATTCAGCAGGGACAGTTTTGGGGGCAGCAGCAGTTAACTGTCAGCTGAAATAAGGACATTTACTATGTCATGCAGGACAAGAAAAATAGCTAAAGTGCACCTGAAAAGAAACAGCATTATAAAAACAAAGTACTGAGTCAAATGCCACATTCATTAGTTCTACAACTGATTACAATGGATTCCCACTGGCAACAGGATATGTCTTTGATAAAATATACATATTTTAAAACATTTTAATTATTAAAATAACATAGCTACATGTTAGATGCACTGCATTCAATAACGCTTTGAAATTCATACAAAATTCATAGGTTTGGAGGAAATGTGGTACTTACAGTATTTTTCTGACTTGCCATATCCTGTACAAAAGAAAAATAAATGATCAGTGCAGAACCAGACTACATGTTAAGGAATACTTTTCAGAGCTAAAATACATTTCAGTACTCATGTAAGATATCATTATAGTTGTAAAATTTTATATCAGTACTACGAAAATTGAGCTAATTACCAGAATGTCTACACATCAACGTAAAATAAACTTATCTCCAAAAATCCTTTAAAAATGTAACTCATTTTAGATTTAAAAATGTTGTGCCCCAGCTCCTACTTCAGTGTTCCCATACCCCCAACTACTGGGTAGAACCAAATTCATGTTAATGTTCCATGGACTAGATCGCCTTACTAGATTAGGAACTATGACAGAGCATTCATATAAGACAGCTTCCACCGAATAAGGTGCAAGGGATGAGGAACGTCAGATGGACAGCATGTATAATACAATACCACTGGGGATTTGTTTGTCTTTCACATCTCTGACCATATCATGACCTTCTACTTCTGCATCCCTTTTATAATTCCTTACGCTAGAATTATGTAACCTTCCTAAGTCAGCCAAATCATCAGTCTTACAGTATAAGCTCACCCTTGATGAAATGGCCCACAGATATGACACTTCACACTTGGAACTAAAACCTCTAGACACTATACAGGGGACAGCGTCCATACCCTCTCCTGATGAAGTCACTCACATCTGGTGGAAGAGTGTCCATTCAAAGCCCGGTCTTCAGTGGAATAATTAAAAGACAATAGCTCTGTGTTGGTGGGATGGTAATTTTAGAATTAAATTAGATATTTTAATTTCTTCCGCACCACTGAAAAATTAGATCATACTGCTTCAAACAGCAATCTGGTGTACGCTTGTGTACTTGCCATGATTCAGAAAGATATTTCCCAGCAGAAAATGTATTAAAATATAATATACAAGCTCATTTTATCTATCTATTTACAGCTATACAGATCTATAGATATATATATATATACTTATAAACACTTTTAAACAAGCCCGACTACATCTTTAGTTATATTTCTGTACCAATACTATTTCACCTGCAATTTATTTGTGTTGTAATTTGTTAAACTGTATCATAAGTTTGTGAGATTGCATAACTTACATGTCTCAGCAGAGTCTGTAAACTGTGCTAAATTTGTATTATGTTACGTTTGCTTTTGCAACTACCTTTGGAGCTTTTCTTCTCGGACCTCCATTGAAAATGGACATGTATCCAGTTGGACTATCCCAGTCAACAAATGTAAAATAAAAATAAACAAACACACACATATATCTAGATA
>NC_056735.1:286688644-286843644 GCF_019279795.1 Protopterus annectens | reverse complement strand
TATATATATATATACACATATATATATATATATATATATATATATATATATAAACAAACATATATAGATTACATATGATTCTTTTGCTTACTTTATATGAGCGCTTTCTTCCCATGTTTCCTCTGAAGCTCAAAGGACTAAACCCAGTAAACAAAGTATAATTAAATAAATAAACAAATAAGCAAAACTGGATATCAGCTGAGGAAAGAGCTGAATTTTTTTTCTGAGAATATTCACTATTCCACACCGACGTTACCTAATAAAGCAACCTCTCTGAAGGGGGGGGGGGGTACACCAAGAAAGGATTATCACATTTCCTCCTAAAATAAGGAAAGCTCAGTTAAAGCAATCTGTCCAGGCTAATGTTGTGCAGCATCCCTTACCACAGCATCAACAGTATACAGAGAACAGCAGACCACATGGAACTTAACTTCAGAGGCTGCGCAGGACAGTATTCCCACAGCATCACGAGTATACAGAGAACAGCAGACCACATGGAACTTAACTTCAGAGGCTACGTAGGACAGTATTCTCAACTAACAGTCTGACCTTGAAGTCTAGGAACCAGCAGATTCATCTTTGGACCTGGCTATGATCATCTATGCCTAACCGCTATTGTGTGTGGTGTACTATAATGCTCTGTACCAGTGTTTTCTAATACAATTCATGTTTGTCTGCAAGGAATGCAGAATTTCACTTTGAGGATTTTGATAGCATCATCTACACTTTGCCTTATAACCCTTCCATTCCAGATATGATCTGGCTGCAACTAGCTGCATGAAGTGTCATCAAAATGTTTCCACTGACCATCCAAGCTCTACACAGTAGTAGGAAGGAGTTCTTGATTCCCTGTACCCAAGTCTTGGCACCCAGTTCAGCAGTTGAGGGTTTGCTACTTGTTTTCAGAACCAAGATGTTGAGGGGTTGCTACTTGTTTTCAGAACCAAGATGAAGACCTCAAGTAGGTGCTCTTTTGCATGCATTTCTCTGCTTTTGGATTCAATTACCCAACTTTACTGATTCGGGCAAGTGATTTTGAGGACTCCATTAGGAAGTCATTGAGACATCACCTATTTAGGGGGATGTTTTCAAACCATATCATAGGAATATTCTTATTCTTTTAATTATTGACATTTTTATGTTGCTTAGTTCCTTTCTTACATTAATGTTGCACTAATGCTAGTTTGGGTCCGTGTTTAACCATCGAAAACCATTTACATCGAACGGCTAAACATCAAATGTTCATTCAGTGAATGTTATTTTTTACCAGGGAAAGTAAATAGTTACCCAGCACTTTCCCATCCCAAAATATGCAGCATTTCAAATCTGTCCAGGTGGGTGGCTTTGCTCCCCCCCCACACCCCCACCCTATATATAACAACTTCGAGATCATACTACAGTGGGGAAAAGGGCAGACGGGAAAGTGTTGGCCAACTAGTTACTTTCCCATTTGCATAAATGAACAGTCGCTGAATGAATGTTTGATGGTTACAGTTTGATGTTTAGCCATTCAATGTAAATGTTACTCAACAGTTAAACATAGACCCTGCTATTTTCTTATTTTAACAGCAAGTGGTTTGATCCACCAAGGAGAACTGGTACTGGGAAAGATATTTAAGGTCTCAAATGTTCAGCACTGCAGAGAAATTAAACCTGTCCAGGGATTTGTATATTTTTTTTCAAGAGGATGCATTGCAAACTACTGCAACTTCCGCGTTTCATGAGTCAAAGAGATAAAGTAGAAGTCAGTCTCATTATGTTTTAGAAGACAGCTGGATCATTTTGGGAGATCTCTAAAGATTGTTCACCTACTTGCTGTTTAAAGGCACAGAATATGAGTGATTGCAGCCTTTACAAATAACATTCTTAACTTATTACATCCGAGTGACGCCTCCAGGTGTATCTGCAGTTAACTCCTTCTGACGTCTCCAGGAGTCAAATATTGCTAGTTCACATTTGCATCAATAATTCCAAAACTATGCTATGTACAAGGTTTTAAAAGATTTTATATTAAAGCTCGCACAATGGCAAATCAACTGCATTAATATTTGACCTCCATCTAGTGCAGGTAAATAGATATTAACTGTTGTTTTTATGATGTCAATTTGGACAGATACAATTTTCACATTTTTCTAAATATCTCAACAAACAAGTAATGCAGGCAGAACTATTTAGCCTCAGATGAAAGCTCTCAGCTAGATGAATAAAATGCTACTGACAGTATGTTTGTAACCTGAGTGGTTGCTGAGATATTGTAAGCTTGTTTTACAAAATATTACAAATGTAATAGTTACTGTGTTTACTGTGACTTATAAAATTCATTTTAAGACCTAAAACCTAAAGAATATGACCACAATAAAAATAGTTTTGTGTTAAAAGAGTTTGCTATTTATATTTTTTTCATAACCCCTATGGTTCCAGAGATACGAACATTTGTTTGAAATGTGAGGACATAATTTGATTGTCAAAATGCTTAGGATCTTCCCACTGGAAGTTACAGTACAAACTTCCTGAGCTTCATTGGAGTGAATGAGTTAATGACCATTTGCAATGTGGGTAAGAATACGCGTTCTTCCTTTATCGCGACATAAATTCAGCTTATACTAAAGAGAGAAACAAGGATGAGAAGGCCAGCCTAAGTATGACCTAAAAGGAAAAAATGGACCATAAAAAAAGAGACAACCAGTTAGAAAAGTGTCAAAAAGAGATAACTATCTCCATCCATTTCAAAGACCAGAGTGTCTACTGTCTGAGACACTGCAGCCAGTGAACCATCAGCCTGGAAGACCGAATACAACTTATGTCTAGCTTCTAAAGGGGCTGATTTTCTCCCTTCTCACTCAGACAGCATGTGTGGGAAGTCAGAAGTCACACTCAGTGTTATATAATAACCCCCCCCCCAATGTGCAAAAGGTGTACGCTACAGGTTATATTGATGTTGAAGAGGCCTGCATCTGGTCCCAGCATTAGCACCAAGACATATCCACAAATACTGCCTTCTCACACTCATTTGGCCATCTCCCACCAACTGTCAAACAGGCCATAAAGATTCAGCACTTATGTACTCTTGTTTAATGTTTGGTACAAAAAAGGAAGATGAGTCTTGCTCAACCATCACCAATGCGTTAATATCTACTCAGGTGAATGTGAAGAAGTCAAGAAGACCTGCTCACGTGACACCTTAACTCACTCAACATGAAAGGGTAAACAGCCATATCCTCAAGTTCAGGAAAGAAGCAGCTCTTGCTCCTTGGTACTCACTTTTAAGTGCAGGTGAGAAGGGGGCATATACATAGATGACGGGAGAGATGTTGACCTGTCACAAGAAAAAGGATATCCCCACCAGTAAGGTTCTGGAAGTCACCACATCAGATCAGGCCTCTGAGGGCAATTTTAAGAGCAGCTTCATGCATTCTAACCATCTCTAATGCCTGCATAGCCTTGCAGTAAGAATCTTCTGGTCAGCAGCCCCCATCACTAGTAGCCTAAAATCACCAAGAGATTTTTCAAGCTTCAAGGTAGAATGACTGCGCACAAACAAGCAGAAACGGTCAGATCCAAAGTTGACAATTTGGCAAAGTTTTGCTCTGAGAGTAGACAAAAGATGCAGCTCCAGTGGTAGTCCCGACTTGTGAGCTAAGAACCACGTCACGATGGTCCAACTCACAATGGGATAAATGTGAAACATTTCTAACAAAGCACTATAGAGCTCAAAATTGTTCTAGTGGTTAGAAAGAACAGAATATTCTGGGTCTGACATACTCCTCTATGCTAGTATGGGGAAACTACATTTTCTGAGAGTTATAGCTCAAGTTTGATAGAAAACCTACCCACAGAGATGGTACCAAGAAAGAGTACCCAAGTGAAGACACACTGCAGAAGGTCCCTCATTAAGTAACCTCCTGCTTCTTAGTATACAACCAACACATACGGTAGTACACTTCAAAGTCTCCAGGTCTGTATGGTCAGAGGAGTCTTCCTCCCCACTCAGTACATATTTTGGCAGTAATGGAAAATACTAGATCCTAGAAGTGTCGAAAAGTTTGACAACTGTCAAATCAGTATGATGATGCTGACAGTTTGGAAGAGCAAAGTTTTCCAGGCAAGAGTCAACATGTCATCATTGTGAGAGAAACCACTTGACTTGCTGTCCCTTTTGTTGAATCTATTTATAAGAGTGGCTTTTGCCCAATCTTAGCCTCAGCTCTCCATCTTTAAAATATACTAGACATAAGAGGTAATGGAATTGATAGCCCAAACCTGTATACTAATGGAATTAATACATAGTCTGTGTGTCTGTCTCTTAGCTATCTGTATATCTATCATACCTTTCTATGTTAACTATTCTATCTGTTGTCTCCCTATATATCTGTCTATTCACCTATCTGCCTAAATAAAAACTAACTGGATTAATGATCTATCTGTCTTACCTATCTTCCTATCCACCTGTCCTCTATGTCTAGCTGTCTGAATAAAAAAAATTCAGACCACCACAAGGCAAAATAATACTCACAAAAAATAACAAAGTATTTTGGCTTCACAAGATTTCATTGGGGAGAAATTGATATTATTGTCTTTGGGAGCCAAAGTTATTTTTTAAATTTCATTTTTCACAGCCTTTAGGATTAGCTGGGGAAGTTCACTGGTCTGTTTTATTATCAATGAAACTGCTTTAGACATACTTTATATATACATTTTTGGTATTACTTAAATTGATGTTGATTTATTTAATTGCTAGTTTATTTTGCATTAAGCACTATCACTTTGTTGTCCTTCAGCTCCCTCAGAAGGTAAACAGTCAAGCCAGTTATTCACATTAATCAAATTGAACACATCTGATAAAACTTACTCTTACATCAGTTTGTACATGTTCCTGCTACACAAGAAATGAAGGGAACGGCATTCACTCTAAATATTCACCAACTGCTAAAAGGTAAAAGTTACTGTGTCGATTCAGTCTTATTTGAACTACATACTCTCTAACAGGTAGATTCTGGAAATAATTATTGGTCAAAAATGTAGTTCTAAATGCCAGACCACATCTAACTTCACTTAAAGGGTTCAAAACCTGTTTTAGAAACATTAAAAGGTGTCACTGAATGCATAATTCTGTCACCTTACTTCATGCATGTTAGAAACCGAAACCTTATGGCAACATATCATAGCAGTGAAATTGTTCATTTTAGGTTTAAAAATAAATCAAAACTCAGAAGGCACCTTCTAACTTTGCAGGAAGACAATTGTAAAGATCACCAAGAAAAACAGAGCCATCAGGAGCTGCCTAAAGGGAATCTCGGAATCAACCCCGAGAAGTTAATGAAGTTCTTATCTGCTCAGGTTACAATCCAGAGTTGGCATGTCAGATTTTAGCAGTTCTTTAGTTTTAGAAACGATCAGAGATAATTAGTAAAGATTGGTTAAAAAAAGGGTTAAAAAAAAAAAAAAAAAAATTTCATGAAGGCAGACAAGAATATAAACCAAACAGCCACACTTTGCAACATTTCTTTCTTCGTTTGCTCAGTCCTCTGATTCATCTGGCAATGGCTTATGTGTTGTCAGTAACTTAATACCTTACTGCCCTCTTGCCCAGTAATAGTCCTGCACTGCACACTAACCTCTTACGAGTCCTTTTTCTACAAGAAATTAGCTTTTCCTTATTCATCTTAGAAGACAGCTGTCAAACAACAATAAGGGGGCCATCAGTGGGGTCAAAACATGTTGTGTTTGTTTTTTAATAACCTGTGACTGGCCTGTACATGGTCCATGGGTTACAGTATTCGGTAGTTAGGATAGCAAATCTAAATAAATACATACATACATTTTTTCTTCTAACTTCTCTGGCATTAAAATGGAAAATCCATCGACACAAGATTTATGCACGCTACACGAACTGCATCACTGCATCAGCAACTGTTAAAAATGCTGCAGTATTACACGAACCATATAACACATTTTGTTAGTAAGGACTGTAGCCCTCAATAACTGACCCGTTAAGAACTAGGCACGGCTAGGCTACAAACACCATCTTACAAATGGTACTACAGAAAATGCACCCCACAGATACTGTCGAACAAAGATAGGGAGTATTACTACATGATGTCGACACAGTATTCACAGTGTACAATATACAAGGTCTGGCATTCACAACAATCATCGGTCACTACTCCTCCAGCAGCCACACTGGCATTTGGGCTGCATGGCTCAGGCAGGCACCTTACTACTCCATGCCTATAAGATTGCCTCTGGTATATTTGGTCAGTCTGCAGCTGATTACTCAGTTTTCCCCATCTTGTTCTAACAGAATATCCTGAAGTTGTCCATCAGCTATAGAAATTCAGAAATAAAAGCCCTGGCAGCAGGTAAATCCAGTCTTCATACATTGGGCCTGAATTCAGCTAAAAGACTTATTCTGTCGTGTTCATCAAATGCAGCTCATAAGTACATATAGACTGGTTTCCTGTCATCCAAAGACATGCACATCAGAGATCGCTCATTCTTACTTTTTTTTTTTACTTTTATTACAATTACAATTATGTCTGGAAAGAAAAGCTTGCAGTGGGACTAAGAAGACAAGGAAAAAAGATAAATTTTTTAGGAAGTATGAGTAAACATCTACAGCAAAGGAAGCAAACAATGCATAAAAAAATGCAAGCTATGTAAGTAAAACCTGATGAAAGAGATTTCTGACAATTCTTGGAAATCTTTATTTCCGAAAACTCTGTGCACGTACTCTTCCTGTTGCATGTTGCATCATGCAAAAAGAAAGTCAGACAGCTATAATAAGGTGAAAAAAAACACTGACTGAAACTAAAGAGAAATAATGAAGTGAGAAATGAGGGAAAAAGAAAGAAAATTCTGGAAAGAGGCTTCTAGTCTAGTGGGACTAACCCTGTTAACAAAATATAATTAAAATAAAGAAAGAAATAAAGCTAAAGCAAAGACAAATCAAACCTTTTAATTTTATAAGGGGATAAGCTTGCTACATCAGTTTTGTGAAAAGAAATGCAGTTAGCTCACCATAAACACGTGTACTGTTCTTAAACTGGTCAGCCTTATTAACAAGAGGCAGAAAAAAGGGTACAGCACTTTCTAGAGGATCACACAATCAATAATAATGTAATACTTCTGATACATTTGATCTATTCATAATGTTTTTCTTTAAGTTCTGTGTAGCATGCCATAAATTTGCAGACTGGCCCACTTTGAATTATAAATGAAAGCTCTTTATGCAACCCTATATTCAGAGCTCTTGGTAAACCAAGAATCTGCAATTCTGAGATAAGAGTTGCTCATTTTATAAAAATTAAAAATATTGTCAAATGTGGCTAGCATATAGAGTGAATCAGCTCCTCATTCATAGTTATTTTTCCACGTTTAGGGTCATGTTTCTGCATTTAAAAGTATGGATAGTCTTATAAAATAAAATTAAGATCCAAAGAAAAACTTGGTTCTCACAGAAAAACAATGACAAACAATTAGAAAGGTAACCACCTTGAAAAACTTCTCCAAAGCTGACTTTGGACTCCTAAAAACAGAGGTGGCTAACATCACGGCACTCACGTCAATGGAAAATAGCTGCATGACTGCCAAATCATACACCAATGCATTGTAAGAACATGTACACAAATGCATGGAACTAGCCATACCCAACAGAACCATGACACTCTCCTCCAAAAAAAGGAAACCAATCTGGTGGTCCCCTGCCATTAATAAACTCTACAACAGAAGGAAGAAACTGTTGCAGAAAAAGGTGAGGTCCCAAGACCGGAAAAGCAACCTTATTAGCCTCAACATAAAATTGAGATCCCTCATCAAATCCTCTAAAGCCCTCTATGAAGCCAGAATTGCAGCAGACACTAAAAACACTCACAAAGCCTTCTATAGCTATATCAAGAACCTCCACGGCAATACCCAGATTTGCTCTGAGGTACTGCACAATGGTACTTCCTATACTCAGCCAATAGCATTGCAAACATACTGGCCGACAGATTCAGTGCCAACTTTACCCCTCTCTCCCCCACAAAGGACCAGTCACAATACCTAAAGAATGCCAGGCACCTAGCATTACTGCAGCACAGGTTAATGTTGCGTTGTCCAAGGCCAAGAATACAGCTTCCATGGGACCTGATAATATCCCTGGCTGTGTTCTACATGAACAACAAAGCGAACTGGCACCACATCTGTGTGCCCTGTTCAGTTCACAGCTTCACCTCAGGGTTTGTCCTTACCGATAGGTGCACTGCTACAGTCATCCCTCTCCATAAAGGGGGAGTGACTACAGACCCTGGGAATTATCGCCCCATTAGCTTGAGTCTGATATGTAAAGCTATGGAGCACATCATTATGGACCTGATTAACAAAGGAAATCTCCAAACTCTTGACCCCACGCAATTTGGCTTTGTGAAAGGGAGATCAAGCCTGCTCAATCTGGTTGACTTCTTCAGTCACCAGGGCTGTGGATGAAGGTAAGGCAGTGCATACAGCCTACCTCGATCTGGCCAAGGCCTTTGATACCATTCCTCACTCGGGAATTATTGATAAACTCACCAAACTAGGCATCAACCCCCTATATCACTAAGTGGGTTGCAAATTGACTCACGGATAGAACACACAGTGTGAAAATAGCAGACTTCTAGTCAGACTGCTGACCAGTCATGAGTGCACTCCCACAGGAATTGGTCCTGGGTCCTCTCCTGTTCGGCATCTATTTCTCAGAAGTCCAGGCCAACACAAAGGGACTCTGGATAACCAAGTTCACAGACGACTGCAAGCTGGGAGCAATTATTAACTCCCCAAATGATGCAGACATCCTACAGAAAGGCCTCACTGAGACTAATGACTCATGTCAAAACCATGGCCTTAAGCTTAACGCCAAAAAATTTGTCATCATTCCCTCTGGTAAAAACTCAGTTCCCACTAATTGCTACATTGATGGGAGCACACTGAACACTGAAGTTATTGTAAGAGATCTGAAGACACAAGTTGACAGCAACATCTCCTTCGACCACCACATTGCCACTGTGATCAGAAAGTCCTTCTATGTGGCACATCTCATTACCAAGGGTTTTGCATCCAGGAAGAAAGAGGTCATTGTCTCTCTCTACTCTTCCCTCATTAGACCAATCATTGAGTATAATGCCCCATTTAGCATGTACCTCACTAGACACCTGCAACAGCTGGAGAGGCCACAGAAGTACCTCATGAAGAGGATCCTAGGCATTCAACACATGTCCTACATGGAGAGACTCAAAAGATTCCAGCTATTCTCTGTCTCATATCACCTACTTAGAGACGATCTCTGCTTAACTTACAAAGCCAAGTCTGACCCAGCTCTGTTAGAAATGCTACAGCTAAAGAAATCCCTATCCCTCCCAAACATATGCTCCAGGGACCTCAACTTCATTACCACAATTAACACAACATGCTGGCAGGAAAGGTTCCTCAACCAGAGACTGCCCATGCTCTGGAATAGACTTCCCATATATGTCAAGTACAGCACCTCGCTGACCCTCTTCAAGAAAAATCTTGATGAGTGAATGGGCAAAAGAAAGTTCACCCCGGGGATCACTCCAGTGGCTCTACTTGATAGAGGCACTGGGAACTAACGTCTGGCGTCACGATGCCAGGGCACTTCTATGGGCTAGGCTTGTAAAGGCTCCAGGGCCATTAGCCTAATACACACCTATGAACCTATGACAGCAGTTTCCTACTGTGAAATTGTTACATACTTCTTAAGAATGTGGAATTCAAAACAAGCCACTAAAATACTTATCTAAATGTTCCATCAGGAAAACAGTAAATGATACCAGAAAAAAATACACAGGAGATATGTTCACCATTTGCTTCTCAGTCTGTCAGTTGAGGTATTCATTTATCTTTCTCTCTTTATTTAATTCTTTTTTCTTGGTGAACTCTTTTCAGACAAGACCAGGCTAGACCTAAATACAAAATGCAACACATAGGTTCATAGGTAGGTACTAGGCTATCTGCCCAAAGGCATTTATAAGCCTAGCCAGAATGTGTTGGTTTTCGCCACCCCCTTAGATTAATACCCTGTGCCTTTGTCCAACAGAGCCACTGAAGTGATCCCAGGGTAAACTTTCCGCTTCCCATCCACTCATCAAGGTTTCTCTTGAAGAGTGTTAGCGAGGAGCTCTGCCTAATGTAGATTGGAATCTTGTTCCAAAGCATGAGAAGTCTCTGGGACAAGAATCTATCCCTCCAGTATGTCCTAGTGAAGTTTGCACTGAACCGGTCTGCTAGGATGTTGGCAATATTGGTCGGTTCAGTGTATTTTGTGCCATTCTGCACTAACTCTGAGCAGATCTGAGAATTGCCACTTAGATTCTTGACATAGCTAAAGAATGCCTTGTGGTTATCTTTGGAGTCCTTGTCAATTTTTCTTTTGAAGCTAGCCTTGGATGATTTTATGAGAGATCATAGTTTCTTGCTGATACTGATCAGGGATGTCTTCCCTTCTTGGGATTTTACTCTTTTCTGTACTAGTTTCCTCCTTCTGTTGTATAGCTTGCTTATGGCATGGACCACCAGACTGGTTTTCTTTTTTTGGAGGAGTGAGTCTTGGTTTTGCTTGGGTTAGCACAATCCATGCATTCTTGTAGGTGCCCGTAGAGTGCATTATTAAAGGATTCTGCAGCTTGGACAGCATTATCCTTTAGCAGGGAGGCTTAGAACCTTTCCACCTCAGTCTTAAGTAGTGTGAAGTTTGCTTTTGAAAAGTTTTTCATGATGGTTTCCTTGACTGGGAGTGGGGGTGGAATGTTGACATCCAGAGTGATTAGTTTATGGTCAGATCTAACCAGCAAGGGGTTGACCCTTGGTGTGGAACACCGGTCGCTCATGCTGGTGATGATCAGGTCCAATATGTTGTTACCTCTGTTGGGGGTGTTGACCAGTTGATCCAGGGCATTTGAGTTTATAAATTCTAGGAAATGTTGGGCAAGGGAGTTAGTGCTTGAGTAGTTCTCCCAGTTAATGTTTGGGTAATTGACATCACCCAATATCAGGGTGTTTGGTAGGACCTTTATGTTTCCAAGTGTTTCCAGAAATGCAGAATGTGGGTCCTGGAACATGGTGGGTGATCTGTAGCAAGCTACAATTTGAATTGCAGTTTTGCCCATTGTTAGTTGCATGTGGATGATCTCTGAAGCAACGTGCTGTGCCACTAACCTGGAGGCGTGGGTATCCTTAATGAATATGGATATGCCCCCACCTTTTGTATTTCGGTCCGGGTTCTGTGGCCAAAATGTATGGTATGAGTTGTAGCCTGGTAGTGTTGGGGTGCTCTCTGGAGCCTTAAATCAGGTTTCTGTTACTGCACATATATCGATTTTCTCCATACTGAGGAGTGCCTTGAGTGTGTGCATTTTGAGGTTTAGACTTCTGGCACTGAGTAGCATTGCCCTTAGTTTTTTGTTACTTGTGCTATTTACGGCAGTGGGTTTGTCTTTTTAGCCTTGCCTAAAAAAGGCAGTATGGGGGAGGCAAGAGCCTTGGCCAGTATTTGAAAGCCTAAGGGAGACAGGTGCAAGCAATCTCTAGTGAAGCAGTGTGGCTTGTCAAGCATGTCATCCCAGGTGGACAGACACTGTATCCTCTTTGAATGACACCAGAAGCTTAGCCAATTGTTGAAATTGATAATTTTTTCTTTATACCATGGTGTCATTCCTGGTGACTGCAGGATGCTACTCAGGGTCAGGGTCATACCGGCCTGGGCTATGTGATCAGAGAGCTCTTCCATGTCTCTTTTCATGTAGTCCAGGGAGGTACAGCACAAGTCATTCACACCAACATGGACAATGACAGAGCTGTATTTGTACTTGTTCTGGAGTGACCTGAGTGCTTGTGTTATGTGGCGGATCCTGGCACCCGACAGGCAGCTAACAGTAACCTTCTCCTTGTTCAACCTAGTGAGTGGAATGCCAGTGTGCCTGACTATAGGTCACCTATTACTAGTGTGTTGGGTATGTTATTTTGCCTTGAGGCCTGTGATTTTCGTGGCACACTGGGTTTGTGAAGTATGTGTTTCATGGTTTGTGATTGGGGGTGGAGATTGCTTGTCAGCTTTGGAGGTCTCTGTTGCTTTTGCAGATTTTTATTTAGAGCCTCCGAGTAGGTTTTCATGTATTTATGTCTGGTTTTTGCCAGTGCTGGTTTAATAGGTCTATGTCAGACTGGTGGTGTAATGCAAGTAATTCCCTTCTCCTCTTGACTGTCTGATCCAGTCATGGGTTGAGAGAACTTAGCCTCCAGTTTGGCTGTATAATTGCATCTCTCGCATGTATTAGTGTTTGGTGGTAGGAGGAGAGGGTTGTCTGTGTACATGAGGCAGTTGTAACATTTCCTCAAAATGCCCAGATTCACCAGTTGGACTGGAGAGTACACCTGAAACTGCCCTTTGGACATGCCTGCATAGGTACAGTGAACTGTTTTACTGATTGGCTGGTAAGGTCAAATAGAGAGCCTTGTCCTTCTGTACAGTATAGGGGATTCTAGTGCTAGGGTTTATTAGTGCTTGCTATGAGTTTTGAGCAAGTGCCAGGCTGAGAAAAGAATGGTTTGAGTGCTTAAGTTGAAAGTTTGTCTAGTTCCAAGAGAAAAATTGAAGAGGAGACTTTGTGGAGCCGGGAATATTTATACCCTAGCTAACCAGCGCTGCCCGGCACGCAAAATCGCGCAAATGTGTTTTTTATAGCAGGGAAATGAAAGGGAGAGAAATTAGCCCAAAATGGCCAACAAGTACAATAGGTAGCTGAAACAAGCTTTTTAAATCACAGAAACTCTAAAAAATCTACGTTTTAGGTGGATTTAGCTAAAGGCAGCAAGAAATTGCAGAAAAATGATACTTAATCACGACAAAGTCTCTCTCTTGTCTCTCTGCTGCTGTAGAACTCTGCAGGGCACCAGGCAGGAACTTGCTGAGCTGTATACAAGTGAAAAACCTCGCAAATGCTGTTTTTATAGCAGGGAAATGAGAGAGAGAAATTAGCCCAAAATGGCCAATAAACTAATAATTTCTGGGCTGAAACCACTCCTCCAGGGACAGATAGGCTGCTCAAAGCTCCCCTCTCTCACAGGTGAACAGATAAACTTCCTTCTATCCAAGTAAGGTATGGGCAAACACAGAAACTTGTAACACAGCCCTGAATTCCGCACTAACATGGAAACTGGACTATACTAGCTCAGAAAGGCGAGAAACAAGTATTTTTTTGTTTTGTTTTTTGTTTTTTTTTCAGAAAATAAAGCAGATACAAACAAATAAACACTTTAAAAGCACAGAAATTGCTATCACACTTGAGTGTGTAGCCTACAATAGTTAAACAGGTAATTTAAACACAAAAATTATGACTTTGTTAAAGAGCAGGCAGTAAAATAAGTACAATATGTAGCTGAAGCAAGCTTTTTGAATCACAGAAACTCTAAAAAAATCTGCGTTTTAGATGGAATTAGCTAAAGGCAGCAAGAAATTGCAGAAAAATGATACTTAATCACTTCAGATTCTCTCTTTTGTCTCTCTGCTGCTGTAGAACTCTGCAGGGCACCAGGCAGGAGCTTGCTGAGCTGTATACAAGCACAAAAACCATGCAAATGCAGTTTTTATAGCAGGGAAATGAAAGAGTTAGAAATTAGCCCAAAATGGCTAATAAACTACTATTTTCTGGGCATTATTATACCAACTACTACCTTAAGCAGTAGTGGATGCAGCAAACAAACAAACCATACACACAATAAAATATAAGTAGTAAAGGACACAAATGTATGCACACACACACACACACACACACACACACACACACACACACACACACACACACACACGACATACAAGACCTACACATATGCATACCAATAACTGAAAGAATATAGTATCTAGAGGAATAAAAGTTAATTTTAAAACACAAGAAAGGTAAGTGTCAGTGAACAGGCACACTGCTGCACACTTGAGGCAAATAATGGAATGATGACTTCAGGAATTAAGAAGAGTGTAGGGAAAGTTCTCTAGTGACTTGTCCAAATTTCCCACATTCAGTATGAACACCATCCTGGGTCTTCCCTGAAAACACTGGCCTATTAGGACTATCCCAGTCAACAAACAGTAAAATAAAACACACTCGAAAAAGGGTATTTCGGGCAGGGATACAGGGTCTATATTAGAACATCGAAGTTTCAGAACTTCGAATGTTCTAATATCAACCCCTATTCAACGAAAGCTGAAAACATCGAAAATTCAGAACAGCGAATTTTTTCCTAGGGAAAAAAATTGCTGTTCCAAAACACATACACACAACACAAGCACACCAAGCAAACAGCAATACACACACACACACACACACACACACACACACACACACACACCTAAAATCTTACATCTAACCCTACACTAAACTGTACATACACCACTATCTACCCACTTACCTTAACCCAAACCCTAAACCTAAGGTCCGTCACTATCGCACACACACCTCACTCGCACCCTAACCCTAACTCACCTACCCTGCCCTATCCCTCACGTCCATACATTCACACACTTACCTGACCCGCGCCCTAACCCTCACATCCACACAATCGCACACTTACCTGAGCCCGACCCGTAACTTTCCACCACAGTGCTGAAAATAGTGAAGTGACAGGAACAGACAACCGAATTCTTTCCCTAGGAAAGAATTTGGTTTTCTCTAACTTCACAATTTTCAGCTTTCGCTGAATAGGGGTTGATATTAGAACATTCAAAGTTCTGAAACTTCAGTGTTCTAATATAGACCCAGGATACATGTGGGCTCACTGTGTATACATACGTTGTGATGTACAATGAAAATATTATACTGATTTATAAATAGTCAGCTCCTGTAATAAAACATCCTGCATTCATCCAGACAAAAGTGGCACTAAACAACAGGAAAGGCATCACTCCAGAGGACTGTAAATATTATTGTATGTTTGATATCTGCAATTGAATTTGCCAGTATTTTCTAAGCCATAGAGTAACAGATCTGTGAGTTGCATTTAATCCTTACAAAACCTGCAGCAGGTAAACTAAAACATGTTGTTGAATTTGCACTGTGTGTTTTTCAGTGGCCTGAACAGATGTGAGATCTTGACACCATTTTCAATACACAGTTTTGCAACATAAGTTTGTAACTGCATTCTCCTGGGAAGAAACAGATACGATGTGAAATTTACAGTAAACACGTGAAACAAAATGTCAGAAGACCCTAAAAAGACAAGGCCCAAAATACCTGCACCAAAAATGTACAATATATACAAGAATATAAAAATATAATGATACCCTATCCTTATGGAAAATCAAAATGGCTCTACTGCCATATAACCTCTGCAAATCAGACAGTAGTAGTGGATACCAGTGTTGCGAGGAGCCAGCTGTATCAAAAAAATCATCCTTGTGTTGTCTCAGGCCTGTGATACCTTTGGAAGGAAGAGGCCAAGAGAGGAAGAAGGAAACACATACACATTCACTGAAAGACCAGAGCATCACTTTCATCCACTTTCATGTGAGCCCTTTGTGTGTGCAATACTGTGGCAGCTGGTTTGATGGAGAAGAACAGAATGTCTCTAGGGTTCCGCTCCCATGACACTGTCAATTATTGATGAACATCCAGTTTCCACTGCGTGGGGATCCATGATTTGTCTTGTCTAACTAACACATGCTAGGAGTTCTGTGCTCCTCCTCAGAAGCCTTGCCTGAGTTAGTTGCAAGCAGCGGTCTCCCATAAATCATTTGCTTACCTGCATAGAGGATAGATGTGTAGAAATTGCTTGTGTTGCTTGCTTGTGACAGTTGTGTTGTCACAGTTGTCAGTTGTGTTCCTGGAAAAACCACCACTGAAGCCATTAATGCAAACTGGACAACATCTTAATGCTGTTGATATGTAGATCTCTATGTCTGGCAGGCCACTGTCTTGTATAGTTGTTCCATTTGGAGATTAGCTCCCCAAGCAATGTTTAGGGCATCTGTCAATAAATGTGGCTTCGCCTCTGGCGGTGCGGAGAATCCGGCCTAGTGGGTCACAGTGAGCCCCTTTCCTGAGCCCACCACAAGTATTATTTGAATGACAGTGTCCAAATCCTGGCAGTGCTGTGTCCATACATTGTTGAGATACTGGCAGTGCTTCCTCCACATTTGTTTGGCATTGGGAAGCTTTCTCATCCTAGATACCATGAACCCTAAGCACCAGAATACAAGATGCCATGAACCCTAATGCTTGAAGGACTGTCCTTTGAGTCAGCACGGACTGATGAGATTTGTTTGTCGGGGTTTAAAAGGCCATGGGCTGCTGTATTGATCTCACACCCAGAAAGCACATGTCTTGAGAGAGAGTACTAGACTGGACTTTATTTGGAGTCACAGAGACTGGACTAGATCTTAGCACTGCTATAACATATTCCGTGCTGTAGAAGGTCTTCCTTTCCTGAGCCAGAATCAGGTCTAGAAGAAGTAAGCCAGAGCCAGAATTCCTTGAGCCTGAAAGTAGGATCATTTGAATCTCCTGACTGTGAATACTCTGAGGCATGATAGATAAGCCAAAGGAGCAATGCAGAGAACTGATATAAGGAAAAGGGCAAGAAAACGCCCAGATGCTTCCAGAAACTTAGCCGAATAGGCACAGATACTTCCTGCAACAGCCTTCCTAAGTTACCATCCAGTGATGCTCTTTGCCCAGCAGAAGCAAAGCTGTTCTAAGCCCAAACATCTTGGCAGGAATGTCCAGAAAAACGTTGAGGAGAACAATCCAAAATTGTCTGTCTTGAAAAGTGTTGAGGGTACTAGGGGCAATGAGAATAAAATCCTAGGCCTTTCTGATACTACTCAGGGCTGAATGGCCCCATCTGGGTAACCAGAAACTTGCTTGATGACTCTTTCTTTGTGGAGGAGGAACTGGAGGCATGCCAGAAGGGGCATTGTATGAAATAAAATCTGTGGCATGCCCTTGAAAATAAACGCATTTGTCTTGGTAAATAAATCCCAATTTTTCTTTGAAAAGAGACAGTCTTCACCCAAGGCTGCCAGGCAGGGGAAATCTACTGGCAGCTGAAAAGACTGGGTCATTGGGTGACAGCTGAAAAAGGACTGACCCTGCCTCAAAAGAAATCTGAGCAGGAACCCTCCTGTCATAGGCCTAAAGACCTTGAGCCCTGCCCTACCGCGTCTAGACCTACTGCTCTGAGCAGAATCAGACCCAGTTCCCTGCCCCCCTTAACAGGCCAATTTCTAGGAAGCCACTGGCTGCACCTGCCCCAATCTTTAACAGTTTGCATAGACTTAGCCACCCCCTCCATTTTCTTTAAAACTGCTTCCTGGCTGATCCAAACAACTTATCAAACTGTAAAGGGTTTCTCCAAAATCCTCAGCTTAAAATGCTCAGCTAAATAAAACTCCTTCAACCACATGCGCCTCTTGAAAAGGTAGAACTAGTAGGAGCCACTGTCGGGAGGCCCTAACATGCCAACCACCCTCTGAATGTACCACTTGTTCAGCTCAATAGACCAACAGTACAGACTCTTTACACTCAAGGGAGACCTGTTACCCATCAAAACCATTTTAATTGTGATGCTTACCAACTCTGATATTTTTAGCATAGAACCAGCTTAATTTTAAGCTCTGATGGCTCCAGTGGAAGAAGTACCTTAGATTTTCATCAGCCCTTGCCTCTTTATCAGTGGGAACAGGTTACCCCAACCCTACTAACTTAACCCCTTTAGGCCTTAAGGAAATGGTTTCTGGGTCGCCCTGGGACTCTTTTACAAATACTTATGAAAACAGGGCACCAGGATTTACCTATCACTTAACAGGGCAACAGGCAAGGAGTCGGGGTTACTTAAGCCTCTGCAAAAACATCTTCCACCACATAGGACACAGGAGGGAGGCACTAAGGGCCTATGCTGGGGGTAAAAACAAGAATTCCTAAACCTTCAGGGGGAATCAGAATAATCCTGGCCTTCCCATTTAAACATTCCCCTCATGGAATGCAGAGTCTCTGAAAATGAGATCCCCTCAGAATGGCCTGCTCTGGAGTCATCAGACATCCTCTGGAGAATAAAGAGATAGGGCTGCATGGAATGCAGAGAAGACTCTGAAGATCCTGATCACTGTTCAAAACTATCAAACAGAAGTCCACCATCAGAACTTATCAATAAGAGGGCATAGAACTGTTCATTCCTATAATCAAATCTTCTGCCATTTAAGCATGTTTCTTAGGTACAAGAACCGGAAATGCTAGGAGAAGCCCCACTGAAGCTGAACATATGAACCCTCTCCAAAAGTTTTGGCAACAGAAGGAGGCTCTAACTACCTTAGGAAGAGGGAGAAGATGCTAGACCTGAGAAGCCACTCAGCCTGGCTACCACCTCCTAACAGAGGCAGGAAGAGTAAGAATAAGAGTTTCTGCTCAGCCCTCCATGGAAAGGGAAGGCAAAACCTCTGAGGTAACCTCCAGCCTTCTAACCTCCCGGCGTCGCTGGCTGCACTTCATCAGCCTAAACTTCGCTGTTCCGTCCTTCTTCGGCAGAAGCGTCGGAGCAACTGGCGGCATTTTATAGAACTTGGACTCAAACACTAACCTGAAGCAGTCAAGGCTTTCTTAATAGATGCGTTTGTTAAGCCTAGCACAGGCGAGCTAACCTCACGTCGTGCTCAGGCCCTAAACGGGTATACACAAAAACAAAATCCTATGGGGTCCTCGTTTCCACAGAAATACAAACCAAGCACAAACAAGGGTATTTCAGGCCCTATGAGGCAAGAAAACCCAAAATGTTCTAGCGAGTACCAGTATTCTCTTTCCTCACAAGAAAACTCGGTTTTCACCAATATTTGAGAGCGTGTTTGATCTGATAAAAGAAAACTCTGATGGGACCACTATAACTATTCTGTCTTGTGATTACGTGGCATGTGACTATTTCTTGGCCAGAAACCTAAAATGCAATAAAACAGCAATTAGAAAATTTTGTGAAGCAATAGCTAGCCAAAAGCAGGAAATACATTCATTAACTGAAAGTGGAGGAGTAACTGTATCCTTTGTCCTACGTAGTTTTCAAAATGTGGGCCCACACACACTTTCTTTTCTGGCCCATGCATACATGTACATCTTCCTTCCTATGCATACATGTACATCTTCCTTCCTAATAATCCACAGATGTCCATTCCCCAATCACTTGAGATGTGCATCTAAAATTTCTGATTTTGACAAAATGGCCAAGTAAATAATTTCAACTTGCTTCAGACAAATGCATAGACAGACTAATGACTGTTCAACTTAATCGTGACAAAAGGATCAACCATTGTCATCTACAGACATGTCTGATTGTAGTAAACCAAACTAACAAAATAAATAAATAAATAAATATGGGCACACGTTTGTTTCACACAAACACATAGCAGGCCAAGTATCCTAGCTTATTTCATACAAATGTGTGTTAGTTCTGCAAAGCTACACTGTTTAAACTAAGCAAACAAAATTTTATCCACAGACAGTCCCAACACCACCCAGCACTTGCATCAAACCTACTGTGTACTCTATCTGTTTGTGACAAAAACAGTATCTCTCAATTTTTTAGCACAACAATGAGGGGCAAAAACAAAAACATATTTATGGATAAAGGCCCCAGAATCAGGGACAGACTTTAAAAATTGCATTTACATTCTTAGAAACTTGGTAGAACAACAGTCTTGGCATCAGTATGTATTTTCTGAATTATATGAAGTCTGAAACTCACATGTCATTATTTAGACACTGCAGTCATCAAGGATTTGCCAAAAAGCCACAAATATTATGAGCAGCACACTAAAAATATCAAGGGTATTCTGCAAAATCGGGGATGCTTGAGAGCTATATAATTTCAACTTTGTTTTTCATAAACCACTGCCACAGGTATTGTAACTTATATATCGCACAAATGCACATTAGTTCTGAAACGCGTTAATTGAATCAATGAAAAAGATGGTTAGCTTTCATCCACAAACAGTCCCCGCCACCAGCCAGCAAGCTTTTTGAATCACAGAAACTATTTTTGTTGTGTACGTTTCATCCAATTGTGATAAAAATGTATGCCTCAAACTCTTATGAGATGAATCCGTGACAAAGCTAAAAATAATGAGGAACAATGGTGCAAAATCAGAGACAGACTTAAAATATTGCTCTTATATACTTGGAAAGTTGCTGGAACAACAGTTTTTGCATTAGCATTCGATTTTTTTGAAGGATATGAAATGTGAAAACTCAAATGCATGCCATTATTTAATGACTGCAGTTCTCAATGATTTAATCATAAAACCACAAATTAAAAAAAAAGAACAAAACAAGAATATGAGGCAAAGTCAGGGACAATCTACAAAATTAGGAATACTTTCAACTTTGTTTCACACAAATAGTAGCTAGTGAATAAATATTTCAACATATTACATACAAATGCGCACTAGTCCTGTAAAGCCAGACTTTAAATTAAACAAACATCACCAGAGTAAATTGCTTTCATCTCTCATTTACTGGCTGCAGTCTTCGGTGTTGCACTGGCTGCTCAAATCTGGTTGCGTACAAGGATAACAAATACCTGCCTTACATTATCATGACCCACAGCTCCTCTTTCAAACTGGTAATTCTCAGGGGTGAGGGGAGCTATGCCAAACACTCTGCTTTGTAGGGTTCCCAGTGTAAAGTGTATTCTTGGGTGTGGATGGTATACACCCATACCCAAGGCAACCATGTATATCTCCTGCATACCCAAGGCAACCATGTATATCTCCTGCATGTTCTTAAGTCCAAGCTGCACTTACTGAGTTGTTTAGTGATTCATATTTGTGTATCTTGTTTATAATTTAATCATACTTAGTATCAGTGGTATGACTATAGAGAGCATACCCCTGGAACTGAACATATTTTACATTATTTACTGATGAGCAATGGGCCAATCCAATGACCTTAAACCCTGTCCACACCACATCACAGAATGAATTTAGGGGATCTTGGGAAACACACAGAAAAAGTTCCTGTTTAACAGCATGAACGTACCTGCTGCATTTCAGAGACAACACAAATAGTACTGCTTATTCTGTGGGACACCATTGTTTAAAAGAGTTAATATTTTCACAGGTGTATACCAGGCTAACAAGCACTACAGCCTTTATAAGCCTAGCCATGCAACCCAAATGTGTCCCACAAGATGTATGTTTTTGATGTTTATATAGGGGTGATTGTTGGTTACACACAGTTATAGTCACACCCTAGTTACTAAGACATGGTTTAAAGCTGCACAGAGTACCCTGGCAGTGTAAGGTTTCAGTGCTTCTGCACTTTTATACTAGTAGCTACACAGACAGGGACTGAAGGTGGTACCTTGATACCCATCAATAACAAGCATACCTCTATGCTGGTTAAACAAGATGATGAGCTGGAGTTTCTTCATTTGCAGGTCACCGTAGATAAAATCCTGTACTATTTTAGAGCAGGCTGTAGGTCACCCTCTATGTCCCATGAAACTCATAGCACAAACTTAAACCTGTTGGAGACACTCACCATCCTACCACTATACTCTGCCCTCCTCAGACCCCCATCATTGAGTATAATGCCCTCTTCAGTATGTATCTAACCAGACACATGCAGCGACTGGAACATTTGCAAAGGTTCCTTACAAAAAGAATACAAGGCAGAAACACAATGTCCTGTGTGGACTGCCCCAAAGCCCCATCTCTACACTTGGTCTCCTACAGACTACTGACAGGGATCTATGCCTGGCATACAAAGCATCCCTTGCCCTTGTTTTGATGAACCTTTTGCATATCCACAAAACAAACAACATAAGCAGGACATGTTGGACAGACAGATATGTTTCTCAGAGAATTCCCATTCTCTAGAAAAAGCTCTCATCCATGTGAAGCAGAGTTCCTTCATAACCCTATTTAAGTGCAACTTGGACCAATGGATGGGTAATTGGAAATTAACCCCTGTTATGATGCCTATGTCTCTGATGGACAAAGGCAGTCAGCAAATCAGCTTATATAAATCAAATTTGTGGGCCACATTTGGGTTGCACAGTTAGGCTTTTTAGGGCCCTAGCTGTCATTAGCATATGAACCTGTGAAAACTCATTAAACATTTAACAAGGGGGAATGAGCAATTCCAGTACCCAAAATTACCTTCTAGCATATCCATAACTGACATACAGGTCTCATTTCATATGACATTGCATACTCACTTACAAACCTCCAACAGAATGGGATTCTTCTCACATGATAATCATTTAATCAAAGATACAATCAGGTGCTGACCGGTCAATTGCCTCCTGTTCATTCATGAGTTAAGAAGGTTGCCTCATCAGTTTAAAAATATTTCAATTTCTCACATCAAGTTAAAAATTGGGGAGGGGACTCCATCAGTCAATCATTATTATCAAACTTTAGCACCTGCTACTCAAGTACAGCCAATCAGTGGAAAGCTATAAACATAGATAAATTACCAACATACATACATACCTATCCTTGTGCATACCTTCACCTGCAATTCTGGAGACACTTGTAAAAATGATAACATTAGCAAATAACTACAGCATCCACAAATGTACATCATTATATTCCTTACTTACAACACACTACCAACACCTCTGTACTCAACAGCAGATTCCATGCTCAGCCTTTATCCCTTTCAGAAGTGCACAGCCATAATAGCCAAAGACAGATTCTACGCTCTACATCTACATGTGGTCAATTAATAAGTCAACTCTACACAGTGAAATACTTCAATCATTATAGCTAAGCCTACTAAAAAAAGAACTACTACAACTAATACAAACTTTCCTACAGAATAAACTAAACATTCTGTACTTCTTAAAAACCAAAGACTCCCAAACATCTACATAAGACAGTACAAGGGAAAATTTTAAAACTTTATTACTATAATAACTTCCACTTCTTATATTAAAAATTATTATGAAATTACTGTTACAAAACTAAATTCTGTATGCAGAAACAATCGCAATAAATTAGCAGTTGAAATAGTCTAGAAACATACTGCAAAAATATATCACACAATCATCATTATTCATGAAAAACTATATTATCACAGTGACAATATTCGGTCCAGAAATATTGTACTCTCTGTCACTCATTCTTACTTTCATCTCAAAGATTCACCCTAATTACTCAATGACAGAGTGCTATGGAAAAAAGGGCACAAACATTTACCTCAAAAACATTTTAACTACAAAAGCCTTTATACAAAGACATGTTCTTATCTCACTGCATGCATATTACTACCCTCCCTTTTTTGCAATCTCGTGTACCACATCAATCCACAGTTCTACAGCCTGTGCACCTGGTGATTAGTTTCTTCAGGTGTAGGTTAACACAGCTCCATTTATACCAGTGACAATGTAGTTTCTTATGGGAGGAAAAGTTTCTGGAAACAGCCATGCTCTTATAGCAGGCAGATTGACCCAATATCTTGCATGCTGGCATCCCCATTTATTGCTGGATTGGACAATGAGGTGTGGCCTCTGGGAATCTATTGACCCCGGGCCCCAGGATTGATACACACCTCATGCAATTCTACAATACAAGTCCATTTCAATAATTGTTTCAAGCTCTGGTCTCTACTTGGGCTACACTCAGTGGTCCACCCCACCAGCATGTCACCCACATCCCTATACCTGAGAAAATTGAGTAGGCAGAGTCTCATAATACTTTCTCCTCCTCTTGCCGTGTCCAACAAGCCATACAAATGTGATATATAGTCATCTCAAAGTCCATAGAAACCAAGTAATAGATGAGGATTTGGCAGCAACTCAAATATCAGATACCTCTATATCACAGTTTAGTCCATGTTAAAAAAAATACTCAATCTGTCCACAACTAACTGTGAACTATTAAACATTTACACACTATTTAGAAAAAAAATACCTTCAACACAGCCAGAACAGAAATCCTTTACTTAAGCACCTTATGAGAACACTCCTTTATTCCCTCTGCATACTGCACTATTTCCACAACTGTGCTTCCAAGGCATTGTGATCATCATGCAACTGCCGTAATTCATTTTTTACCATGTTAACAAATCAAATTTGGCATGGAACATGGACAACAATTTCTTTAGTAAGACTCATGACTTTCCCACAGCTCTATCTGGAATATGCAAACGTAGACAACGTGCATTTTAATCCCCAATAACTTTCTTTGCAAAAAAATAAAAAATAAATAAAAAGACTGCTGAGCTGCCATTTTCTCCTTTACAAACTCCAAAAACTCCAATCCTTCCTCTCCCTCTAATAACTAAATCATTCTCAAGTTCTATCACTTACAAAGTTACCAAATAATTATAAATCAACTGCCCATAAGCCTTAACTTATCTGTGTCTAATTTCTCGACTACTCTGATGCGCTGGCAATATGTTTCATAATGTTCTTGATCAAAGAGTTCTCCTCTGGCTCCCTTTCTAACTGCCTAGAGCACATTGTTAACTTATTAACTTAATGGAAAACTGACCCATCTCATTAGAACAGGTTTTCAAGAAGGTTCTTTTTAACAGCCACAGCTTGTTCGGTCAAACTCAATACTGTGTGGTCTATCAAACTTTCAATTTCTTCCTGCAAAGTCACCTCTTCTTGAGTCATTTTCTCCATTACCCAAGTCTAATCACTCCACCACGGTAATACAAATTATAATAATAATAATTGTATCGGATATTTTCAGCTTTAAATCTAATACAGTGTAAATGGGTAAGGCAGTCAGCCTCTAAACCACTGAATGATTTCCACCACTCTATAGCTTTCAATTCTTTGAGGTAAACACTCCACCTTTCTATCTCCCTTAAAATTGGAAAGATGTTTTGCTTATGAAGGGGGGACATATTACTTTTGAGTGCATCTTTTAACATACTGCTATGAGACACTGATGCAGATGCCCCTACTCTAATTCAAATTTTCTATGTACATCATGTGGATAGATTTTGTGCACACTGTTGTGCAATGTAAAAATAAAACTGGCAGCATACAGTCTCTAGTTCCTCTTTCTAGTGTATAAAAGCTATTTTGTAATGCCTTTAAGTTGCATGTTTCCATAATCATACCACAGTTCATTCACACTGCGTTTTCTTAAGTATATTTGCAGATAAAATTAACTGTATCTGAATTATTTCTATATTCATTAATTAGATACTTCATCTGTAATTTTCACATTTTTCTTTGCGTACTTTTTATGTTTCACTTGCAAACTTCCATTATCTGTTTGTAACCAAAATTCACAACCTCTTGATCCTTTTAAATATGTTTTTTAGAACCCTTTGGGTTATGTTCCAACAAATTCTATGTACTTTCTCTTTGTAAAATGTATTGATGCAACCAGCAAACTGTCTCCTAAAAAATTCTATACTGACCAGTTGTGAGCACCACCTTTGTCCTCGTACACTGGCACTAGAATGCTTATTCTGCATAAAGCCAGTGACACGTATGGCAAAAGAACTGCTGGAAACGTGCCTTTACTTTAATGTTACTGACGCACAGAGGTACGTGTCACATCTGTGCTTATGCACCAATGCGCATGGACTTCAAGTGCTTATACAGTGCACCACAGTTTTAATTTTTTTTAGTAAGCTTCTTTTCATAAAAACTCACAAACCAGAAAAAATAAAACAAGTTTGGAAACTGTGTGACTTAACTACTGCATCGTTATTTACATATCAGTTGCCTCAAGTTGTCTGCATCATCATCACCATCATCAGTCCCCTTTTTCTGCATTGGGGTTGGCGTGCTGCATCAACTGTTGTCATCTCTGTTGAGTCAATGCCACTCTGCTACCATCTTAGACACTCACGCCTGACCATCACAAGTTTTCTCTAACACAGTCCATCATCTCTTTACTGGATGCCCTTGTTTAGTCTTGCCTTCTTCCCGTTCATCCCAAATCTTCAGAAGATTTTTTTTTTTTTTTGCACTCAGCCTGAAACACCTTAATCTGTTCTCTTTGACCTTCCCTGCAATTGGAGCTACTTAGGCTTCTGCTCTGATGTCCTCATTTCTTGTCTGTCCTACAATATTCATCCTAACACTCATTTCAGGCACTTTATATCCATCATATGTAGCTTGCTCAGCTGCTCTGCTTCACAATGCACGTTTCTGTATCACACAGTAGTACAAGTCACACAGTCACACCACTGGTTTATACACCTTAGTTTTCATGCTGTTTGGCTGGGCATCCTGCCTGCTCAATCACTGCTTACAGTTCTCCACCTCCTTGTGTTGCATATAATTACAGTGGCCATCCTTGCTCCAAGTTACACCTTGTTTGGTACTCTGTTGTGTTGTTTGCACATTTTCTCCATAGGTCTACTAGTAATTACCTTTACCTGCTTCTCTGTCACCCCTATCCCTTCCCTCATATTTTACGTTTGTGATAATCATTTAGCAATTCCTTTCCAGCCTAGCTCTAGACACTACGATGGAGCCTATTATTGGCATAAAAATAGTGTCTGTCATGTCCCCGCCTCCAGGCATAAAAGTGGTCTTTGCCATATTCCCCTCTCCAAGCATAAAGTGGTCTCTGTCATATTCTCCCTGCCTTATAATAGTTCCAAAACTATTTTTTCTTTGTTCACCACTGGAGTCAGCAATTATACTCTCTAGTACTCTTCTTCTCCAGTGTGCTGGCTGCTGACACAGTCAACAATTCTGTGGTGGTCAGTCATGGTCCAATTACGTTTTCGTGTATTACTTTCAGACATACTTGAGGGGAAAAATAAACAACATTAAACCTTTTTGCTGATGACAAAAGACAAGAGAAGCAAATGTGAGAAATTTCTATGGTAGAATCTGAGAAGCTACATGGCAGAAAGGTAACAGTTAAGGTTCACTGCAGATAATGTAAAATGACACTTGGGCTATAACAGACCTGGTGCGAAGTATCAGCAGTTTGGGAGTGAAACTGATGGTAATTGTGCAAGAAAATTGTCTGGATGAGTTGATCATGACAGGATAAAACAAGACCAGCATGAGCAGGGTGAGAAGATAGTGGCAAAAGTAAACAGATGAATATGGTATACCATCAGGAACACAAGTAATGCTTCCATTCTACTAAACTCTGGTCATGCCATACCTTGACTGCTGTGTGCAGTTCTGTAAGTAAGATACGGAGAGGTACATCATATTGCCAGAAGGATTGCGGAGGAAACTCACCTAAACAGCTGTGTGGGATTGATGGGTAAAGATATGGTCAAATAGTAAAGAAGATGGAACTCTTCGTACAAGAGATGCAAAAGCAAGGGAAATATGATGTTAGTGCACAAACTTGTACTGGGGAGATATGAAGGGATCACTACAAATGAGAAAAAAGAGGGGAAAGGAAGAGGGCACAAACTCAGGACTATATGGCCCAATTACTTCTTCATGAAGGGGGTCCTAGCACCCTGGGATGGACTATTGGAATGGGTGCTGGAAAAGGAATCCAAAAATGCATTCTAGTATGGCAAGGGACACACACAAAAAGGGTGAGGAGGCAGGTGGCACAAGGGGCTATCTGAATGATGACTGCATTTAAATGGCAGAGTTGGAGTTAACTGTCTCCTTATGATGATATGCTACCATGCCATTCCATTACATAGCAGAAAAGCTTTGAGATAAATCAATGGTGACTGTCAGTGACTGGTCACCTATGGTATAATCTTAGTATTACTGAATTACCAAATATACTAACATCATACAACGCTTCAAATATTTCTACCCTGTTATGCCGTGCAATGCAAATTATAATGATAACTACAATTAATCAATTACAGTGACAAGCTGTGAGTGAACAAAATCCACCAATTTTGAATCATTTCCAGCAAAGTTTGCTTAATAGCATGTGGCCAGACAAATCACACAGCTGCTGAGTGCTCCAGGGCGATACTTGGAAGTGGCACTTATACCCAACAGATTTTTCTGAATCACTAGCCCAAAAATAATTAGTAAACCATAAGCTTACCTTTAGTGACTGTGCTGTATCACTGTCAGTGTCATGGTACAAAATAACATTATTGGCCATGTCAAAGCTTTCTCGCACTCCAAGGTGGTAAAACAGAGATGGCTGTCTGGTAACATCACTCATGTCCACTACAGCAATATCTGTGATAAAGAAGAGAACACACATTACAATCAGGCAGCCTTTCCTGGCTATTAACTGTACAATATGCCATCACATGAAATTATACACTCATTGCAGAAGAAATTAAAAGATGTATTATAAGATAGTAAAACACTTAAAAAAAATCTGTGCACACATGATATGTTTGCTTTCAATTATAATTCATTACCTTAAGCAAATCTGGTAAATATTTACTCTGCAATAACCTTGCTCACACCTTTTCACAGTTCAAATGGCACTTAGCCAAGGAGTAAAGAAAAAGCTCCACCTGTTTTAACAGTCTTGCTGATAGCAAACAGTAGACTGAAACTACAATACAGTCAGATGTACAGTCAGACTGCCCCACTACCAAGAAGTGACATTTTTCACACAGTTTATTAAAACCGGGCCTTAAGTGAAGACTGTGGGACACATGACTTTGTGTGTGTGTGTGTGTGTGTGTGTGTGTGTGTGTGTGTGTGTGTGTGTGTGTGTGTCAGCATACATATATGTATTATGTATGTAAGGTTAACCATTTGAAATGTCACAATCCACACAAACAAGTCCCGAAATGCTGAAACAAAATAGCTGAAAGAATGTACTTACATGTACAAAGTCCAAGATTGCCATTTTTCAAAATATTTCCATTTCTCTTAGGCATAGTGATCTTGGAGTTAATACATATAAGTTTGGGGGATGTAGGGGCTTACCGCCAACATCAGGGGGTGCACAAGGATTGTTCCCCCTGAAAAAGGAAGTTTAAAGAAGAAAAGCAATGTTCGGTATTCACTCTTTTCCTGTATTATCAGTGTTATTTTATGGCATGTCAGCATTCAGCTTGACAAGTGCCAACATTCCAGCAGGAAGAAGTGTGTGTGTGTGTGTGTGTGTGTGTGTGTGTGTGTGTGTGTTCTTCTATCTGTCTCTCTGTGCTTCGTTGTCTGTGGGGGGAGTGAGTTACATCTTTACCTCTGTATACAGAAACAGATTTGGATGAGCACATCTGCTCTCTCCTCTTTTATCAGCTTCCAGCCCACAGACTTCTCCAAAATAATGTTCTTCTTTCAGCTTTTCCCGGTTAGGGGTCGCCACAGCGGAACTCCGGTTCGCTAATGATTGGCAGTAGATTTTTATGGTGCCGAGGTGCCAGCCCGACGCCCAACCTTCAACGAAGGCATGCCCATTCCCACATGTCTTTTGAACGCCACTCAACCACTGGGAGGACATGCAGACTCCAGACAGAAGGCACTCCAGCCGAGAATCGAACAGGAGAACCTCTTGCTGTGAGGCAACAATGCTAGCGCTGCACCACCGTGACTTCTCCAAAATAATAATAATAATAATAATAATAATAATAATAGATCCCAAATGCCAATAACATTACATGTAATTGTTTTTACTATGAGCAAACTATTACAAACATCTGGAAATGGCCTTTACAAACTGTCTGAAGAGTCTAAATGAGTCACATGAAAAGGTCTACTTTTTAGCATAAAAAAGGCTTTTCCTGCTGCAAAACAAAATGTAAACATAGCTTATCTTTCCACTACATGCCACCCCAGTATTACACAAGAAACAAAGTTTAAATTTCTAGAATTGTTGCTCATTAATAGACCACACCACAACTAAAATGAATTTCCTTCTATTCTGAGTAGGAGAATATTCAACTCTCAGCAACAGATCATATTAAGGTGGTTCTCCTCAATACCAGAAGTTGAAACGAATTATTGCCTAATTTTGAGGCACTCTTGCATTTGGTAAACATAGATGTCTGCACAGCTACTGAACTTGGTTTACTTGCAAAGAGAGCACTCCCTGTATACCAGTGTTTTGTACGTTTCATGCCTTCAGACCCAATGATTACTGTGATGCGGTCTCCATATTTGTCAAAGAACATATCGCCTCCAGGCAGATACCTGGGGATCTACAAAATTAAATTACTGAACTACCGATCACTCTTGATAAGATTAACTGTGATCTACTGGCTTGTTACAGAACACACAATTTGTCCCCTGATTCCTCAGTGTACTAAATGATCTCCCTAATAGCAAAACTTCCTTATTTTAGGTGACTTTAGCTACCCTTCAATAAACTGGGACACATGCACTTCCAATGTAGGATATGCCCAAGAATTCCTAGACTTAATAAACAAAAATTACCTTGAGGAGTAGGTAAATACACCTACAAGAGGACACAACATTCTTGACCTCATCCTTACAAATATGTCTGTTTCTTGCACTACTCCTCTGGTATCTCTTTCCCCAGCAAAGTCCGGCTATAAACCTTGTGACCTTCTTTAAACTCCCAAAAGCTCCTATAACAAACCCCATGAATTTGAGTATGATGAATATGCCAACCTCAACCTAACCTGTGACAAAACATTAAAATTCATGTGTGACTGCACCTCTCCTTACCTTAATAAAGCAGAAAGCTTCACTAACAAAGTCTATACCCACTTAGAAAAAAAAGTATAGCACTAGCATTCCCTACCAGAACCATGTGTCATAGGAAATTCAAAAACAAACTACCCTCATGGTCCACTACCATAAATAACCTACACAAGAAAATAAATAAACTACTTAAATTATTTAGTAGACCCAAAACCCCTCTTCTCAATAATAATAGCAAACACATTACAAAAAAACTGAAGAACACTATGAGATCCGCTAAAAGAGCCCTTGAAGTTATGCTGGCCCCTGAAGACCTCTGAACCCAAAGATAAATATAAATCCTTCTTTAGCCAAGTAGCAAAACATACTCTATATTGCTTCTAACATATTCAAAATGACACCTCCAGTCTTCACCCAACAGACGTTGCCAATATCCTTGCAAATAAATTTAGTGCCAACTTCACCATTGAGCCTTTGACATCCCAACCCCATGTGCAAAAGTGGGAAAAAAGGGATTGTGAATGGATGGATGTATTTAATGAAAGTGATAACCAGGACCAAAAATATTTACTCCATAGTTGCTTAATTACTAGTATTAAACATACTTTTGTACACACTCCTTAAACTGCTTAACCTACATTTAGGTACTGGTTCCATCCCTGATGAATGATGCCTCTCCATAAGGTTAACCTGGTTAATTAAACTATTAGTCTTATAAGCATCATCTGCAAAGCTATGAATATAGTATAACTTACCTTGTAAACATCAAGAGTCTTAATAGACGTGACCCGCAAATGTTTGGCTTTATGAAGGGTAGATCCTCTCTATTTAATGTGATAAACTTCTACAAAAGGGTTGCAGAGGCTGTAGATGTTGGCCATACAGTGAGTATGGTATACCTTGACCTGGCCAAGGCCTTTAACACCATTCCCATGTCAGCATCGCACAGAGACTAAATACTTTAAAATTCAACTTAAATGTGGTAAGATGGATAGCAAACTCCCTGCAGGAAAGGATTCATATAGTGATATCTGCAGGTATCTCATCAGAAAGTAGGAAAATGACCAGCAGTGTCCCTCAGGACTTGGTGCCTGGACCTCTCTCTTTTTTTAACAACTTAACAAATCTCCAAGCAGAAAGTCAAAGTCTCTGGATAACAAAGTCTACACACAACTGAAAACTGGTGGTTGTTATGCCACCCTATGAAATTCAAACCCTCCAGTATGAACTTTCCCTAGTAAACTCTCAATGCATTAAAATGGGCTTAAACTAAATGCTAACAAGTGGATTATCATTACTTTTGGTAGGTAACCTCTACACAGACAACACACCACGCAAAGCAAAAATGTACTCAGCCTTCACACTTGGGTTAATATCTCCCCATCACGTGAGAACAGTTGTTAGGAAATCCTTTTATTATTCAGTGTCTTGCATACTTTTGCAGGGAAATCTCAGTCCTGCTTATCTTGTCATTACAGACCTGACTGTCCTTGACCTCCTGTATCTCCACTAGAACCAGGTACTAAGATCTTCAGCAACAGATAAATAAAATCATAACACAGGATAGGTTCATAACCCACAGAATCCCAAACCACGGGAATAAACTTCTCCTGCATGTTTGACTAACTTAATTTATTTATTTTATTTACAATTTAACTGGTTAGGTGAACTGGCCCACAGACAGTTTTCAGTCACAAAGAGGCTATATTTATTTATTTATTTATTTTATTTACAATTTGTTAACTGGTTAGGTGAACTGGCCCACAGACAGTTTTCAGTCACAAAGAGGCTATATTTATTTATTTATTTACTTATTTATTTTATTTTATTTTCTCTTTGTCGACCAGGTTAGTCCCACTAGGCCAGTGCCCACTTTTCAGAGGGAATTTCAGGTGGTATTCATACTGACTGACTGATGTACTATGATATAAATTGAGTTTAACAAGTCAAATAATGATAGAAGCAATCATGATACATGTTATATAGGGTTACAACATAAATGAACAAAAATATTGCAATCATAAATATTAACAGAATTGCAGTGGCAGCACAACATTTCATCAATGATACTGCACATTAACAGAAAACAGATAGTAAAACATGATCAAAATGTAACAGTCTTAAGTTGGATAACCTGCATGACGAAAACATTTGCATTTTGTTTCAGTATGTAAGTGTTTGAGTAGTGACACTTTGAAAGATTGTAAGCTTTGTCTGTTATTTAAATCTTTAGGTAGGTTATTCCAAACACAGGTCCTACAAAACATAGCCTATGTGACTGGATGGATATCTACAAATTTAGTGTGAAACTGACTGGTCTAGGCCTTCTACAGAAAGGAGGTTTGGCCAGAGACATAGTATTGGCAAAGCATGATTGATCATAACATCCTGCAGCGTTGGACTATCTACAAATCTACAAATCATTTCCCTAGCAGGAAGTTCTAACAAACTTAAAGGAATTCTTATAATTTGATATGCCCTTCATACACGTCTGTACCTCCAAGAAAAGCATCTCTTTAATACACCTCCAATAAAATCTGTAGATTTGTCTTGGCAGCTCCTTAACAAACATTATTGCTCTGTAACGCACAAGGCAAACACACTGTTTTCCTTATTTGCTCCTTTGCATTTAAACTACCAATGCTCTGTCTCTACCCCTAATTTCACACATATTGACACTACCTGTTCTGCTCACATATGAATAAACTGCCACTTATAATAAGTCCAAATGATACACTATACTAGAGCAACATGCCTCATCTGTTCTACAACCTAAAAACTGGTGCATGTCAGCTTTGTGGCACAAAGGGACATAGCTCTGACAATGACCCAGATAACCTGTGATCAAGTAGCCAATCTGATTCCTGAGGGCCCACTGAGGTAGGGAGAAAGTGAGTGACTGAAGTTGGCTTGCCCATCTGGGGTAAAGGTGGCAATCTGGTCTACTGCAGTACTGACACCTACTACAGAATGAGGTGCATGTAACCCAGGTGCTTAGCTCTGCCAACCTGCATTCACGTGGTAGTCTTCACAGGGTGTTTGCAACACTGCACATACGCACAGAGGAAGGCACTGCAGGCTCTTATATATCAGTTGCAGAGGGAATTGCTAGGAACCAAAAAAGCACCCTGACCGTTTCCTTTCATTCTCTGAAAAAAAAAAAAAAAAACCCTGCCTTGTCTATATAGACCTTTGCTGAGAATGTGATGCCTTTGATCATCACATTTGCCATAGCTTTCCTTCAAGAAGCAAGAATCCTTTAATTTCTTGGCTGCAATCACTATCTGCAACAATCTCTGAGCCAGAAATATGAAATTTGTTACTGATTCCATATTCCTCATCTATTTTTGTGGAACTTTTTCTCCCTGGGCCTCTGCTGAAAAAGGGTACAAGCTCAGTCAGGCATTCCCGGTCAACAAATGTCAAACAAATAAATAAACACATACATACATACATCTGTGAAGAACTGGCAGGACTACATGTCCTAATTTTATTTATTTATTTATTTTATGTTAGACAGCAAGCTAGTATTTGCATTTTTTCTTTCATCTTCATCAACAGACTTTAGTCATCAGAGTGGTATGATCTGCATATTTGAGGTATTAATATTTCTACCAGCAGTTTTGATTCAAGCATGTGATTTGACTAAGCAAGTATTTTAGCAAACATGAGACAATATACAGCCTTGTCACACTCTTTTCCCAGGTCTTGAACAAGTCCATTATTCCACATTCAGCTCTATGTGTTGCTTCTTGTTCTACATACAGACTTTTCAGGATAAAAATGAAGTGACCTGGCATCCCCATTTCTCTAAGAACTTGCCACAGTTTGCTATGGTCCAGAATATCAAAGGCTTTATTCTAGTCATTAGCAATAAGGATGCAGTCATAAAACATAAAAATGTCTTTAACCAGGAACAAAATGTTAATCCTATTTAAACTCAATGTATTTTCATAAGATGTATAGCATACAAAATGGGGCTGGAAAAAATAATCCTCCGCTAAAGATAAAGCAATGGGTGACACGTTTCCTGCTCTGCAAGAAGGTATAAAAGAACTCCTAAGAGTCAGAAGATACAGTTAGAAATCTCTCATTTCAAAAGGATTGAGGTTAAGATCACATAATAAGCAGAAGCTAACAGTTTCAAATTGTATTACTTGGGGGATACCTGCATCAGAAATGGCACCAAAAACTTTTACCTATTAATAACTGACTTTCTTTGATTCAAATAAGAAAACAAATTCAATTATTTCTACAGTCCTTTTTGAAGTTTCAAGTAGTTTGATCATTTAAGAAGATAGATAGATAAGTGTTCCTGTTCTAATATATTACATTCAACGGGTCAGTTATTTTTAATTGACTGACCTGTTGAATGTAAAATAACTGACCTGTTAATTGTAATGAATGTACTGTATTAAAACAAGAACACTCATCTATTTACCTACTTAACTGAATAAACTGCTTTAAACTTCAGTGAGGCATCTTTATTCCTCCCACAGGGAGGGCATCAGAGAGAGAGTTTCCTAGATCTGCCAGCTACATTGATCTTATATGGACTAATCCTCCGCACTCTGTTTCTTGTTAGTCCTATCATCCTTTTGGTGACAGGAAGGATACCAGACCTGACTCGAGCTTTCTGCATTACCTCAATTTTCACTTTCTTCTGATTTCTCCTATTTGCTGCTGACAATTGTATCTGTACTCAGTTTATCCCATGCACCTTCAGTTTTGCATTCGATTTCCCTAACATTTACTGAAGTTCTTGTACAGATTCTGCTTGTAATTCCACATTGTCTGCATACAGCAGCTTTGTTGTTCAGTTCCCTCCGACTGGTTTGCTAATATAGTACATCACCAATATAGCCAGCAGTAGGCTCGGAGATGAACCATGATGCATACCCACTCCCATTGAAAACCCCTCTGTGAGTCCAAATACAGTTTGTACTTGTGTTATTACATCTTTCTAAATAGCCTGCACTAGTTCTACCAATGTTTCCAGGGCTTCAGACTAATCGCAGAACTGTCCAAATTAGACTTGTTAGGAACTTGTCATATGGCTTTCTTCATGTTTAGCATTCCCATTCGGACTTTTTCTGCATCTCTAGCTTCTTCTCAGTTGTCTGCCTCACTGCAACCATTGAGTCTGTTGTGCTGAATTCTGATCTGAATTGAAGTGTTCATCACCCATCTTACTTTATATTACTCTGCTTATTAATTTATCAGCCCTTTATGCAGTATGACAAGAGTTTGATATCTCTATACTGCCAAAAGCTGTGAATGTCCCTTTTGTTCTTGGATACTGGCACCAGAATGCTAACTCTCCAATCATCTGGGATATGCCTTTCTCTCCGCACTGCTATGAGTACCCCCTAGTGACATTTCCTCCCTTAACTCATCCAACATCTTGATCATATCTATCATGACCTCACCTGAGGCTGCTGCTTTCCCTGACTTCATTTCTCTTAGGACTATACTTATTTCTTCTAGGTGTGCTCTTTTTCTTCTTCATAGTAGGCTGTGCCTGGGGCAGTACAGCTTCTCTGGGGGTTTTCTTCATTAAGCAGATGCTGGCTGTACTCCTTCCATCCACCTTTGATGTTCTATGAAATGGTGAACAGATTGCTGCTGGCATCCCTTATAAAAAACGCTTGACGGCTATCTTCTTTAACTTTGTCTTTCTCTTGAAATCTGATAGAGCTTCTTTGTGTCATCTACCAATCACTTTTCAGAAGCTGGCAGAGTGTCTCTGATGCCTTATTCTCTTAGTCTGTTTGTCAACCAACCAGTAATCCTTCTTGGCCTGGTCCATCTTTTCTATCTGCCACATTTTCCTGCATTCTTACTTTCTTTTTATAACTTCCTGGACTTCTGCATTCCACCAACAGATTTCCTAATGTACCTTATTTCCAGTCCTTGCTCAGCCACATATCAATTCTACAGTCCTCACATATGCTGCTTTGAATCACTGCCATTCTTCTTCAGCTCTACCTGTTTCTTCTTCTTCCTCCTGAGATATTAGAACTCTGAGTATTTCCTTGAAGTAAAAATTTATTTAAGACAACCACCACATATGAGCGCTTTCATCTCATAATGAGACTTCATCAGATCTGATGAAGTCTCATTATGAGATGAAAGTGCTCATATGTGGTGGTTGTCTTAAATAAATTCGAGAGAGAATTATCCTACTTGCAGTTTGGAATCCATTTTTATTTTTACTTAGTTATTTCCTTGAAGTCTTGTGGTTTCATTCCAGTCAACATGGTCTCTGTTGACCTTAGAACCTTCTCTGACCACTGCTTGCAACTGTCTGTGGCCACCAGTGATTTATGCTGTGGGACAACAGTTTCACTGGGGTTGACTTTGCAATTGCTGACTCTACCCTAGTGCTCTTTTCTTACTAGGAGAAAGTCTACCAAAGTTGGATGTTGGCCACTCTTGTATCTGCCTCTATTGTTGAACCATGTGTTGCCCACCCCCAAGCTATTTGCCAGACAGAAGTCAAGAAGGGGTCTCTTTCTTTAGTCCTGTTACTCCACCAATGTGGATCCAGGAAGTACTCATATCCTGATCTGTCTGCCCCATTATGAGCAGTCTAACCCCCATTATCAACATCAAGTCATGTTATTATGTTATATCTAGTAGGTCCTAAAACTGCATTCTTTACCTCATTATCATAACATGGGGCATAGGCTGTGATTATAAGTACTGCCCTATACCCTTACCATGGAGTCGGATTGCCATGAGTCTGTCACTAATTCTGATGACTCAGAGTCTTCTAAAGTCTCTCCCTCAACACAATTCCTACACCATTTCTAGTTTCCCCCAGATGAATAGTAGACTCTGGATCCCAAGCCAAGTGAGTCTGCTGCACTGCCCTCCCATTTCGTCTCCTGGACACACAGGATGTCCAGCCTCTTCTTTGCCATCATGCCATCCATTTCCACACTGTGCCCAGTCAGTGAAACTATACTGAGTGTACTAGATACTGGACAGCCAGTAGCTTACTGACTGAGGGCTGCTGGGCTTTATGGCAGGCATACATTGGCAAACAGAGGCACATATACAGGTCCCTAGCTTAGGTCGGAGTAGACCAAGTCCTCAACTTACTTACCATGGGTAAATACACGTGTTCATTTTTGGCAACATTAGTCAACATGACCAAATCACCTACAGCCAGATTTGATACTGATGAGTGACTAGCCCTGACATGGCACACAGTCTGTGATTCATGTTTTCCTATGTAGAGGATACTGTGCACAACAGTTGATGTCTAACCTGGTTAGTCTATACCACTCATTCCCTGAAAGGCACCACCTAGAGTCTGTGCTGCTGCTCAAAACTCCATTCACCTTTTAGGTGAGTTTGATATAGAAATATTCAATATGTTTTTGGGAGGTGAAAGGAACCCCACAGAGAATCAAGGAGAATATGCAAATTTCACACAGGCATTGGCCAGTGGTCAGGATTGAACCTTGTACCTTCTGCATCGTAGGTGAAAACTTTAATCATTATACCAGCTTTGTACTTAAGAGAGATCTATTTAAAATCTTCTCACCCAGGCCAGCTATATGGCACAGAAGGATAACCCCCTGACTATGTCCTAGACAACTTGAGTTCAAGTAGTGTGTCAGACAGTACAAGAACCAGGTCACCTATCCTTGGAGGAGACAGTGGTTGTTACAATTGCTGGATACATTTATAACCAATAAATGGAGGTTTGCTGAAAAAAAGTAATGCTACACAAGCAAAGGACAAGGGTTTGGATTATAAAGCAACTGAAGGTAGCCCATGATTACTGCATATGGGTGGTGGTACTCGTGCTAGAATAGAATTCAGCAGATGCTTGTGGTTACAACTTTTCCACGTCAGTCAACAAGGGAAAGTGTTAGGCCAATGTAGAAATTCACAGCAGTACTCAAAGGTTATGTCTTCAATGCACACTCTCTGAGTAGGGGATTTGTGAACCGAAGAAGAATAAGCCGCTAGGTGGTGAAAACTATCAGTAGGTAAAGTCACTGCAGATGAAGTCTGATAGGTTGTGGACAGCGGGAAACAAACAGACTCCAGTCCTCCATAGTCACTGAATGTAAATTAATAGGCTTCAGAGTAACTGAATGGGGAGATGTCCAAATGCTCACAACCCTAGAATGACACCAACACAATATCAGACTGCTACAGGCAAAGCACAGTGAGTGGAGGACAGCTGCAGTACTCTTAGCACAGTACAGTCATACTGTTTGAATCATGGTATGAGTCTAAGACACAGCACCCAAATTTGGCAACACTGTTTGATCAAAGGATTATAAGAGATTACTAGGGTACTGACCCAGAGATCATTTTAAGCCTAGCCATTTCAACCCAATGTAATACCTCAGAAATACTAGTCAATACCCAAGACTGCATTTAATGATGACTGTCCATGTTCAAGATGGTTGTGGGCACTATCCCCAGTAAGAATTTACAGTACTCCATACACTCTTCCAGGTTCATCTTCAGCAGTGTCATAGAGGTGCTCTGCTTCACATGAATTGGCAGCCTGTTCCAAAGACGTGGCAGCCGCTGGCAGATAAATCTGTCCCTCCAGCATGTCCTATTTAAGTCGCAGACCATATTTAAGTTCCTGGAACGGGTAGCCCTAGACCCATTTGATTTATGAATATGCAGCAAATTCATTAGGTTTGGGTCTTGGCTGCTCTGTAGGCCAGGCAAAAGTCTCCCATAAAAAGTCTATATGATGCAGAGTATAGTGACAGGGATGTTAGTCGGTCTGTGTAAGGCACATGCTGGATGCCCTTGATCTTCTTTGTTATAAACCTCTGAGTTCTTTCTAATTGCTGCAGGTGCTTAGTATGGTATACACCAAATGGGGTTTTATACTCAATTATGGGCTGGATAAGTGTCGAGTATCAAGTGTGTGAAGCACACAGTCTAACTGCATGAAGGGAGATGAAGCTTGACCACCAGACAGTGTTAAGATATTTTCCCACAGAAGCCAAATATCTGAAAAAGATGAATTTACACAGTATATAAAAGCCTGAATGTGCAGGTGCAGTAAACTGGCAGTGTAGCAGGCATTTTTGTCCTGGACATTATTCTAGACGAGGTTTCTAGGACAAATCATTGCAGAAGCCATACATTTAAATCTCATATTGGCAGGGAAATGCTACAATACCTGAGCTGCTGGCAAAATTTCACATGATTTCAGTGATTGACTGTCTGAAAGAATATCAAATTCATTAAAAGGAAAATTATTCTGTTTACAAGGGATAGCCTGAAGGTAGTTCAATGCAGCAGATTAAAGATATTACTAACTCTATTAGGATGAGTTCCTATAAGCTACACAACTATAATTTTATTCATAAGCTTTCATTCCTTTTTGAGTTGACATAAAAATATACAAGTCAACATACTGCAGTGTAAGCTTCAGTATGTTATGCTTGTAATACACAGGTGAATTGCCCCATTCATCATGTGGAACGGTTTAATAAACATGCATGATATGTTGTCATATTCAGCACAGTGGCATGTATAAAGTCCTTATAAAGTTGGCCACATACAACTCATTCTTTAAGCCATCTTGATACAGACTGTATTACGTGGTGTCAAACAGAAGAAAATGACATTACTCATAGACAAAAATAAGTACAATGCTTAAAAATATGTTATTTTATCCTATCTTTGAGAAAGGATTCAGTTTCATCTTCCTGGTACTCTCTCTCTCTCTCTCTCTCTCTTTAGGGGCATGTTTTCTGAGAAATGTATTCTCTGAGTCCCAACATTCAGTTTATTCCAGAATGTCGGCAGAATCTCCAAGTAGCATGAAAACATGCAAAGTGCAACATTTCTACGTGTGCTAAGGGGCAGAGTCCTATCAGTTTCTATATGCTTTGCTTGTCTGAAGTAGAAAGAAAGTACAGTTGTGTACACTTACCATAAATGTAGATGTTAGAGTGAAATCATTGTTGCAGTCATTACATTTGGGTAATCTGCTTGCAGTAGCCCTCAGTCGGCATGATTATCAAAGTCTTGGTTCCTGTCTCATCTTCCATGACGTCAGGTAGTCAGGGGTATAAAACATGCAGCCGATGCCATTACATCCGTTTTTCTTGCTCCAGATGTCAGGTGCCCCCACAATGGGAAGCAATTATATGTTATGGTACACCTTCATCAAAAAGCAAATACACCAGAAAGCTTAAATACACCAAGCAAGAAAGAAGGGTAGAGCCAAGAAAAGTCAGGGGGCTGGAGGGAGGGTAACCAGGACTGCAACAGTAAATACACTCGAACATCTACATTTATGGTAAGTGTACACAACTGCACTATGTTCCACATGTTTCACTGTTGCAGTCATCACATCTGGGTAGATTCCCAAAGCTAAGGAAGGGAGGAGAAAGTTAGAGAGCATTAGGGCCGGCTATTAAGCCCTGCAAGACTGCAGGGGCAAAACCAGCTCTGGATTTAGAAAAAATAGGCATGTGGTAATGCTTGGTGAAGGTATGAACAGAGCTCCAGGTAGCAGCTTCTAGGATGTCCCTGGTATGGACTCCTCTGAGAAAGGCTGTAGAGGTAGATGCAGCCCTGGTGGAATGTGATCTTATTCCCTGTGGGGTATGTTTTTCATGGTGTTTATAGCAGAGATTAATGCAATGGGCTATCCACTTAGAAATGGTTTGCTTTGAAATGGCCTTCCCCTCTGCCCCTGCAGCAAAGCCCACTAGCAGCTGTTCAGATTTTCTGAGAGACTTAGTCCTGTCCAAATGAAATCCAAGTTGTTCGTGCACGTCCAGAGAATGCAGTATTCATTCTCCTTTGTTTTGTGGATTAGGGAAAAAAGTAGGCAAATGAATGGACTGATTAAGGGCCACACTAGACACAACCTTGGGCATAAAGGAAGGATTGGTCCTGAGGGAATCCCTGTCCACATGGAAGATAATGAAGGGTTCCACTGCCATAAGGGCCTGCAATTCAGACACTCTTCTAGCTGAAGTGATGGCTAGAAGGAAGGCTGTTTTCCAAGAAAGGAATTTAAACTCTGCAGTTGCAGCTGGTTCAAATGGAGGGACAGTGAGCTTTTCCAATACAAAGTTAAGGTCCCAGGCTAGAGAAGGGGCTTTCCTGGGGGGGGGGGTCTTAAATGTTTGGCCCCTTTAAGGAATTGCTTTAGCAGGGGGTGAGAAAAGAGGGGGGCTCAGTATTATAATGTGCTGAAATGACAGAGGCATGAATTTTAATTGACGAGAAGGATAGGCCCTTGTGGAGCATTTCTGTTAAGTACTGAAGAATATGAGGTAAGCTGGGCACAGTTGTGCCCATCCCCTGAGTCTGACTCCAGGAACAGTATCTTTTTCACTTTTCAGCATAGGATTTTCTAGTACTAGGCCTCCTTGCCTCCAGAATGACATCTAGCATCTGCTTACTGAGGGATACTATTGGAGAGCTCCAGGAATTAGCCAGCCTGCAAGGTTCAGGGTTTGAAGCTGAGGGTGCAGAATCTGGCCCGCCTACTAGGACAGCAGGGAAGGGGCTGAGGCAGGTGCCATGGTTCCAGTAGTGTCATACTGCGTAAGAGGGGTACCAGTGCTGGCATGGCCAGTCTGGTGCAATCAGTATTGTCCTTGGCTTGTCCTGCTTGATCTTTTACAGAACCTTTGAGAGGAGAGGCTGAGGGGGAAAGGCATAAACTTAGAGGCTTTCCCAGGTAAAGGACAGGGCATCCACTTTCCAGGCTTGAGTGTTGGAAGTCCTTGTGCAGAATTTGTCCAATTGGTAGTTCTGAGGGGAGGCAAACAGGTCTACCCCTGGAGTCCCTCGATTGTTCCTCAAGAGGTTGAATACTTTTGGTTCCAGTTTCCATTTGTGTGGGTCCATGAGATTTCTGCTTAGGTCATCTGCCAGTGAATTTAGCTTGCCTGGCAGGAACTGAGCTTGCAGGTGCACTTAGTAGCTCAAGGCTGTGTTCCACAGAGCCATGGCTAGTCTGCAGAGAGGGTATGAGTTCCCCCCTGCTTGTTTATGTACCACATAACTGTGGTGTTGTCTGTCTTTACCAATAATTGTCCTGGAAGAATGCGGTCTTTGAAGGATGTCAGGGAATTTTGTACAGCTAACATTTCTTTTTGGTTGATATACAGGTGCATCTGTCTCGGGTTCCATTTGCCCTGAATGCACTGCCCTGCCAAGTGAGCCCCCCATGCGTAGTTGGATGCATCTGTTGTTAGGGTTTGGGCAGCAGGGGGTAGAGTGAAAGGGAGCCCCTTGTTGTGGTAGCAGGCCTCTGCCCACCAAAGGAACTCTGTCTTTATACAAGGAATGATAGGAATCATTGATTCCATGTCCTGAGAATGTTGACACCATAGGCTTTTTAGATACCATTGTAGTTTCCTCATATGCAGTCTTGCATATGGAATTAGTAGAATGCAAGAGGCCATGAACCCCAGGGCTTGCAGAATTTTCCTTGCAGATAGCTGGGTCTTTGTGGTCAATAGTTTGAAGTAGGCTGTAAAGTAAACTTGTTTCTCTGGAGTGAAGAAAGCCATCTGGGAAGTTGTGTTCAAGCTTGCTCCCAGCAATACAATCTGTTCTAGGTACTAGGTGAAATTTATTTTAATTTATGGTGTACCCCAGAGAGGTCAGAAGTTTCTTTACGAATGCCAGATGGTTTAATAGCAAGTCCTGGCTTTCTGCCTGATCAGACAATCGTCCAAGTATGGGTATATTTGAATTTTTCTCTGCCTGCAAAATGCAATGGCTGGAGCTAGACACTTTGTGAATACCCTGGGTGCAGTAGATAAGCCAAAGGGACGTGCAGAGAACTGATAGTGCATGGAGCCTGCCCTGAAGTATAGGTATTCCCTGCAAGATTCCCTTATTGGAATGTGCAGGTAAGCTTCCTTTAAGTCTAAGGTTGTCAACCAGGCATCTTTGCCAAGCATAGGAAGCAGCTGTTGAAGCGTTAGCATTTTGAATTTTGGGATTACAAAAAAGATGTTTAGAATAGAGGGGTCTAGGATAAGATGCCAGCAGCTGTCTTTTCTGGGTACCAGGAAAAGTCTTGAATACAAACCTTGTCCCCTTTCTTCTGCTGGGACAGGTTGAATAGCCCTGATACTTAGAAGAGAGAGAACCTGCTTTTGGGCCCCTTCCCACTGATTTGGTGGTAGGTCTGGCCAACTGTTTGGGGTTGGTATAGTGTGGAAGTGGAATATATTTCTTTGGGAGACTATATTCAAAACCCATTTGTCCTGGGTAATGAGTTCCCAGTTTTTTGCATGCAGGGCGAGCTTTCCTCCTAAGGGAGCAGGCAGTCGAGCAGGGCTTGGAAGGGTTAAGGTTAAGTCATTGTGCCATTTTTCCATAGGGGGGTGCCTTACTACTCCCTGCTTTGGAAGTGGGAGCCCCCCCCCCACTGCTTAGACCTGTGCGTAGCCTGAGACTGTAACCTGAGTGGTCTGCTGTTCCTGGGTTTGGACTGAGAAGACCTGGAAGAGACTGGAAAGGACCAGTTCTTTGAAGGCCAATGTCTACTAAATCTGTGAGGTTGTACTTGCAGGAAATCTTTAACAGTTTGCATAGATTTAGCTTTTTCCTCCATCTTTTTGAGGACTTCTTCTGCTTTGTTGCCAAACAGGCGGTCTTGGTTTAAGGGAGCATTCAGTAATTTAGCTTTAACATGATCTAGCAAGTTTTGCCAAGCATGCCTTCTAAGTACAGACCCAGTGACAGCAGCCCTGCAAGATGCTTCTAAAGAGTCAAAACAACATTGCAAAGTATGTTTACCAACTTGCTCTGCAGAATTCATTAAATCCTGGAATTCTTTGTGTTCAGCACAGTCAGGAATCAACATCTTTTTCTGTTTAAGTAGTCCCATAATATGTTGCTGGTACTTTAACATATGAAACTGGCAATTCAAAGCCCTAATGGCCAAAGTAGCAGAAGTGTATACCTTCTTGCCCCATCTGTCCAAGTCTCTAGAATCTCTATCAGAAGGGGTAGGATTTTTGGCAGCAGTAGCCTTAATGCCCTTTGGTCCTTGGGAAATGGTCTCTGGATCCGCAGTAGGATTCTTGAAGAGGAACTTGTCAGAGTCAGGTACTCTGTAATAACTTGTGAGAGTCAGGTACCTGTCAGGTTTTCTGGGAGCTGGAGGTAGTGTCTGGCGAAATGCTCAATTCCAAGAAAACATCATCTACAATGTCCAGAACAGGAGGGATAGCCTCTGCCTGTGTTTTGGAAGGAGTAAGAACTCCCTAAGCCTCTTTTTGGAGTCAGAGTAATCCTGGCATTCCCAGAGGAAATGCTCCCTGAGAGTGTGCAAGGTTTCACCAAAAGAAAGATCTTCTGGAAGGGAAGCAGAGGGAATAGAATCTTCTGCATCAGAATCCTCATAGGTAGATAAGGGCAAATCCTGGTAAACAGAAGAAACAGAAATATCAGATTCCTGATGAGAAGAATCAGAAGGAAAATCAGTTCTAGGTCTCAGAGGGGGAAGGCTGGCTTCCCCTAATTAAGGTAATAAGGTCTTCAGCCATTCTAAGCATTTGTTTTTTAGGCATATGGGCCTGAGTATGCAGTTTGGACATCGATTTTTAGGAGTGGTGCAAGTTTTAGGCCTGGAAGAAGAAGATGACGTCTGTTTAACATGCAAGCCTGTAGGCCTGAATACACCCTCAGAAGCTGGTGCCTGCACAGCAGCTCCAGACCCATCTAAGGTAGAGACATCCACAGGTTCCATAGTTGAAGAAGCATCTCGCGGCATACCAGACTCCGAATAGGTCTCAGTAAAAGCCTGCGAATCTGATGTAATGGGTATCAGTGGCTGTGAAAGTGCCTCAATGAGTACCGGCGGACTGGCGACTCGCTTAAAGGAAGCATTGTTGGCAGTTTTGGACCTATGCAGTCTGTCTCTGTCTTTATCCTTACATTTTTTCAGAAGATCAGTAGTTGGATGGCTTACCGAAGCCATTTTGGAGTACAAATATAGCCCGATGACAAACAGTTCGGGGGTTGAACAAGGCACAAAACTGACAGCGAAGGATGTCGTGGTCTGGGCCTAAGCAGGGAATGCAGTATGAATGAAAATCTTTATGAGATATTTGCTTTCCACAAGTAAGACAATTGTTAACTGTTACTGACATCAGTTGGAGCAAGAGAAAAGATCCCCAACGGGGTACTTATCTTTTTTGAAGACTTCGGTTCTGTAACTCGAAAATGAAAATTTCAGGAGTTGGCCGACTGGCACTTGCAAACTGCTTCTACTTCAGGCACCGCATGGCAAGAAAGACTGATGTAATGGTGTCGGCTGCATATTTTATACCCCTGATGACCTGACGTCATGGAAGAAGAGACAGCATCCGACGCAGGAATCCAAGACTCTGGTATTCAGGACGGCTGAGGGCTACCTGCATGCAGATAACCCAAATGTGATGACTGAACAGTGAAATATGAAGAACATCAAAAAATACTGTACTAATGAGACAAATGTTTCATAGTTACTGTGATCTAAGAAAGAATATGCCATTTATTAACTTTGCTCTTCATTCAGATACATGGTTGCAGAATGTCTACTGATGCTTATGTTAGTGAACTAAGCAATAATGACAAAGAGAATGGAAATGTTAAGTTGCTTGAGTCACTAATGTGACACAGAATAGTATATTATATCACAAATGATCAAACATGGGACTAATTTCTTATAGAATCACATTTTATATTAAGTGAATGAAATCTGAAGATCGAACGGCATTATATCATCACAATTAAAAGTGCTCAATTAAGACTTTAAGATGTGTATAGAAACGTTTGAGATGAAAAGCTGAAAATAAGTAAAGAAGAGTAAGATTAATCAAGAATATGATAAAAATAAGGAAGAAAAACATGTCTCAAAAAAAGTATTTTGTAAAAGGTACAACTGTAAGCATGCTAAAAATAAATGTCATGTTAACCAAGTCTGCAGAAGCTATAGCAAAACAGAATAACTTCCTGAATTGCATAACATGCAAAAAAAAAATTACAGTAAAAAATGTTGCATATATTAAAGTAAAGACATGACAATGAGTTACTTTTGTGCAAGGTCTGTGTTGAAATGTACACAGTTTGAAAACTGTGCAAGATAAAAGTATACACCACCTAAAACGGAGTTTGAAATCTGGGAGGAAATATTAAGCATTAATAAATGAAATGTGAATTTTGTACTAAACATTGGCATAGAATGCAATGCAATGCCCACTCAAATACAGAATGCACTTGGCTTGAAAGACATAACATGAAACAGTTGTTGGGTAAACTGCACAGAGTGTAGTTTTGTAAAAACTAAAAGACTAGGAAGTGCTTATATAAACCACAAAAATAAGACATAAAAGATGAAAGTCCTTTCTCTATTGTGTCATTTGAGATGTCAGAAACTTGGAATGATGAAAACTAATTCAGTCTGAATGGATGAAACAGAAAATTAATGTTCAGTCTGGCAATTTACTTTAAAAGTATGAGGATTCATTTACTGGTTTGGACTGTACAGCACAAGTTTAGCATATACAACAGGTCATACAGTATTTCTAACCATGCCTGCTCCAAAGAAAGTTCTAGTATCTCAGAAGGCTAGGGTAAAAAAGTTAAATAATGAAAATAGATGTTTTTTCTGAATTTAAAACACTATTGCAGATTCTCTGAAGTGAACATTTTTGTTATTTTTCTAAGTATGTCAGCAATGTAAGTGTAGACAATTTAGTCACCCTTAAAATTCAAAACATGTTAGACTACTGAAAAAGCCAGCAAAACGGTCAGATGGCAGCAAGAACTGAAAAGCACCAGTTTAATTGAACTATGTTTCTAAACACTGTATGAATAAATTGTGCACAAAAAACTGACATTAAAGTATAATGCCAATGGATTGTGGAAAAAAAAGAAAATATGTTTGTGTTTTGAGAAGCTGGAAAGTTGAAATCTACAAATTGTTTTAAAAAATGCAATATCCTGCAGCATGTTGGTTAACAGTATAAAAATATGAGATATTAAATGTCTACGCATAAAAAATTCTGTCTCATGGATTAAATGTGTAAATTTTTGCTTAAAAGGGAAGTAATCTACATGTGCCAGGCTTTAAGTAATTGGCATGACATTTAGCCTACACAGTTGTTTAAACAATGTGTATGATATGGTCAAATATATTTTATAGTGCCACAGTCAAAAATATAGGTTGATGAAGTGGGTTACATGCAAGTGGTCCATGTCTCATTCTTTCAGCCATCCTGATATATTAAATGGTACCACTCAGGGGGTGCAGTGCCTTCTTAGTAATTATACATTTCCAATAGGAGGTCTACTCCAGTGCTGAACACTGCTTACTGATATGCAACACATCCAACTGTCAGCAGTCACAGGTGTTGTGCTGTACAGGTAAGAAGACTCTTGGAAGTTGCAGTCTAAACAGCTGCAATATTGCATCTCATTATGATATGGAATGCAATCAAAATCATTTTGAGAAAATCTCTATTGTCAACCTTTTCTTAGAGAAGAAAATGGAACTGAATTAAGATCAAAATCCCTTCTCATATCAGGCATATACTCAGATGACTGTTGGTTCAGTGAAACAGTCCAGGTTTTAAAACCACAGTGCTTTCTTCGTGACATTTTTCAGTTAGTGTATCTTAGTTTTTTTTTTTTTATATATTTTTTATACTAATTTATACTATTACACAAAATATTTTTATACTTAATTCATATTTCTTATTATAGTATTACATAATTTAATTAATTTATTAATATATTAATATATTATTCCAATTTAAAATTTTATATTTAATACATATATATATTATTACATTATTTGATATACATGATTAACTATTGATGATTTCTATATTTTAACATAATTATTATCTAAGTATTTTAAAAAACATTTTAAAATTTTAAAATTTTAACAAGCAAACATTTATATATACATACACATATACATTTATTTCAGTACAATATATATATATATATATAGTTTGAATTTTTTCCTTGAGCATACTACTGTTTTAATACTGCTTTGCTTCTTTTAACCTCTGCAACAGTTTTAACTAATGTGTGTATCATAGAACAAGGTTAACAAACCATTTTTGTTGTTAATTAATGAATTAAGTTTAAATTGATTCAATTATTCAATCACTTATTTTCAAAATGTAGTATATAAGGGAAGGACTGTGAATTGTTTTTTGTACTCTGAGGATGCCCGTTTACTTTTTAGAGGGAGAAAGCGCTTAGTACTACAAGGTATCTTTGATGGTCTAGGTTGTCTTGTTTTTATTTCATTTTATTTTGTACATTCTGCAATAAAATCGTTTTCACCAGGATCCAAGGTTGCTGGAATTTCTTTGCTTACAATAGAATGCTAGATGTTTGAAACTTGCCCCAGTTAAAAAACGTAATCATTCAGGCACAGACTATGACTGAGACAGTATGGTTTGTGGAATTTAGCAACACTATATTCACAATCTCTACCTTAGTAAGAGGGAAACAAGGGTGAGGGCAGATGTGCACCTGCAAGAAGGCTCTTCGGGTCAGATCTGTAAACTTCAATCTCTGATCGGTGCTGCATACACCTATAGCAAAATGTCAAGAACATGCAAAACATACTTGTACTGTGAGTTTTGCAAGGTATACACAGCGCCTGAACTGTGCAAACTATTAGATGGCATATATGAGTGGTTACACTATGTTTAATTGAACTCTTTCTGCCTCATGGCACTGGTTTCATACAATCCTGTAAATGAATTTTATTTTACTCAGATGTTATATTTTTCAGTTTCTTTGCAAGCTGAAGGTATGCATGTGCAGATGTAAATATTCTATACAGATAAAGTTTAATTCATATTTTTGCTGCCTATGGAAAGGACAAGTTACCATCTTTATCACTAACTGGTAGCTTCTTCAGATCCCGAAATACACCCATCTGCATTATATAAGTGACTACCAGGAACTATTTATCTTTATACCATCTTTATGTGTTTACTCTTGCTGTAAAACAATAACTGTCAAAGCAGCAAAGCAATTCCAAAGGCACACCAGTGGCTATTAATCCAGGGCTTCCAAGTAAAAAGAGAGACCTTTATTGCAGCGAAAATTCACAATACAGTAAGCGCTTTCACGTTATATAAACACTTCTTCAGACTTCAATGAAATGCAATAAATTTCATGCCTTTAAATACTAAATCCACCAAACAATTAACCAATTAGTCAATTAAATTATGTTTTGAATCTTTAAAGTGCTAATGCTCACTGAATATATAAATAAACAGGTACATAGACTTCAATGAAATGCAATAAATGTCATGCCTTTAAATAGTAAATCCACCAAACAATTGACCAATTAGTCAATTAAATTATGTTTTGAATCGTTAAAGTGCTAGTGCTCACTGAATATATAAATAAACAGGTATATAAAAATACATGGGAAAAAATACATAAGAAATACATAAAAAATTTTTACTAATGCATTTAAAAACTATCATAAAATCCATGTGGCGCATTAAATTACTTAGTGCTTAAAAGCCTTGGCTGCTAAAAATGGTTTTAAAGTAATTTTTTCGTTTAGACCATATTTATGTGCCTGCAGCCTAAGGATCCATCTGTTCTCAACCTCCTCTGTGCGATTCTTAATGTTCCCTAGCCTGTGCGATTCTTAATGTTCCCTAGCCTACTTGTACTTTTAACTAATTCTAGAACTTTGAACTTGAAATGATGTAGGGACCCCTTCTCCATAACATGTCGTGCTAATGCATTGGTTGTGTTCTCTTTACTGACCGCATATATATTGCTAGACAGGGGCATCAGGTGCTGACTTGTGGGAACATGGGGGCTTATAAGAGCCTCAGAACAAGTAGCCTAGTAACTTGCTATGAACTTGCTTAGATTATATATATATATATATATATATATATATATATATATATATATATATATATATATATAAACACACACACACACACAGGGGTTACAGTAATGTTGCTGTGTGAATAGACCTCAGAGATCTCACTGTTTGCCATACCCTCACTATCAACCAATAACACCAATGAAGCCATTGCTACCCAATTCAACAAATATTTCACTGAATCCATAACTAACTTATCAAATTTTCTAGACTTCCCCCACCACCACCGAATCACCAAAGACCAAGCTTAACAACTCCTCCTTTTCATTCAAACCAGTCTCCATCAACATAAAAAAGTTCAAAAAATTAAAACCCACAACCCTAGCCACAGACAAACTTCCAGCGGAATATTTGCAAATTGCTGATAATGCAACAGCCTTCATTGTATCCATCCTTGTCAATAGATCAATATCAGAAAGAAATGTCTCTGCAATTTGGATAATCTCCCACATAATACCCCTACATAATTAGTCAGTTCTGTGGCATTACCACCTTTATCGGCCAGTAGCCATATTATCCCCCTATCTAAAATCTTAGAAAGGTCCATACATAAATCATGGATTCCTTACACACACACACACACACACACAAACTTTTAACAAACATCCAGCATGGATTTTGCCTCCTCATAGTACTAATACTGCATTAATGTCCTTTACCAGTACAGTAAACCACCACAGAAATGATGGCAAATTTGTATCAGCTATCTTTCTTGAACTTTCTAAGGCCTTTGACATGGTCACACATAGTAAACTTATCTAAGTTCTTTGCGAATTTAACATCAGTCCACCCTCTATCTCTTGATTTCAAAGCTATTTATCAGATCGTCAGCAGGCTGTCAAATGGTCAAATGGCAGAATGACATCTCCCCTCTTCTCCCAGTTACTACAGGAGTTCCCCAAGGCTCCATTCAAGGACCCCTACTCTTTTCATTTTTTACTACAATCTACATACTTGCATGCTGACAATTCTACTTTAATCTGTTTTGCCTCCTCCCCACAGGAACTCCAGTCAATAACACAGGACTCCTTTATCTCAGTTGAAAGGTGGCTTAGAAACTCAAAATTGATTCTCAACTTTAACAAAACAAAACATCTTTTAGTATTGTACATGTTTTTTTAAGAATTAGTTTAATAAGACAAATGATCTTTAAATATTTTGATATTTATCATAGTAAGAGTGTTACACAGCTTTAAGATGTAGACACTTGTACCTTTAAAATTAATTCAAAACATTTTTAGATCTATAAAAATATATAAATATATGTATCTTTTAGCTTGATAAATGTATATATATATATATATATATATATATATATATATATATATATATATATATATATATATATATATGTACATTGATTCTTCTACTGTACAGTCATTTAGTAAGATAAGATTACCTGACATCTGTAAGTTTACCAATATCTTTATCTTTTCAAGTTCCACTCTGTTTGTTATAGTTATTTACTTAGAGATTTAGTGATAATAATATGGAATGAACAAATAATTTAGAAATATTCAATAAATACTACTATAACATAAATACATATATAGTACACTGTTTGCCAGATTATTTAATATCTGTGATTAACAGAAGAGTATTATTAAACTTTTATGTAGTAAGGGGGAGTTTTAAATTGCAAAATATATAATTAAATTATCAGTCTCTTATTATTTTTAAAAATGGAACATATATAAGTAAATAAATAGTCTCTTATTATGTTTAACTTATATCTAATATTATATTATTTGGAAGTCATAGTAGCTTTTGACTAGTTTTTGATGAATTTTTAGCTATTGGTAAGTAGAGGGATAGTATAGTAGTTTTTCTATTGAATAGGCAAACTAGGAACTTTGGTATCCATGGTGTAAGTTGTGTTTTATTACAATATATATATATATATATATATATATATATATATATATATATATATATATATATATATATTTACAGCTGTAGACTTGCTTCTGTGTTTATTTACACGTTTTAGTAGGTTACTTTGTAAAAAGGAAGAATTAAAGAAATGTGGAATGTTAAGACAGTGTTGGAGGAATGCATTAGAGTCTTATGCACAATAAGATTAATATGGTGGATAAATTAGTAATATTGTTGAAATCTTTTCAAATCCATGGGTAATTTTAATCTATTAATGCAAATGGTTTAAATAATGGCAACAAAAGAAAACCATTAATGAGATATCTAAAATTAGAAGGGACATTATATTCATGCAATCGACTTAACTGATAGCTAAACAGCATTTAAATAACTTAGGTTATGAAATGTTATCATCTGCTTCTTTAACAAAAATAAAGTAGAGGAACTGCTACACTTTGGAGAAAATCTACAGTAATGACTAGGATCATGGAATCCCTTAATGATCCCAAAGGAATGTATACATTTGTAATAATTAAATATAATGGCAAATTCTATACAAGAGCAAATTTTTACTGGATCTCTGGAATAGGTGCAAGAGTGGCTAAAGATCACTTAAATGTATTACAAGCTCATTGGAAGGGTACTTTAATTTTACCAGTGGTTTTAACTGCATGTCTAGTATAGAAGATACAAATGAAAAGAAGAAAGCTAAAATTCTAGCATCAGCTAAAGCACTAAACAAATGGATTAGAAATAATAATTTATTTGATTTGATATTAAAAGCAGAAGAAGATAAGTCATTGGTCTTTACCCATTATTCTTATGCACATGGGAAGCAAACTAGAATTTATAGGATTTATCCCTCTATGGATTTACTTAATAAAGTGAATTATTTTAAAACTATTCCTTGTCCTTTATATGATAATTTTGCACTAAGTATTACTATATTACTAGATACAAAGGAAATTTAGATTATTTATAGAATTCCAGTATATATATATATATATATATATATATATATATATATATATATATATATATATATATATATGATGAAATTAAAGAATTTAAGAGTTACCTTAAGGAAGAAATCCAGAATTTTTTATCTTTGAATGATGATGGTCATGTTAGTAAGGTTAGAAATACAAGATGAAATACATAAAGCAGACTTTGAACAACAAACAAAGAAATTAGAAGATACTGAATTCATTAAAATTTGACAAACAATTTAAAAGCATAAAGTGGAGCTAGCTTCAGAAAAAAATAAAATTGTACAGTTATATGATAGCTAATAAGCTAATAGAAGTTATATGTTAAGCAAAAAGGCACAAATCAATGATATCTAAAACCCTCACACTAATGAGCTTACTTCAGACATAGAGGAAATGCTTACTATTTTTTTAAAAAAGTCCATGATGACCTTAATAAAGATAAAAATAACAATCCTAATGATTACAAAATTGATAAGTATTTAAAGAAAAATTTTACTGATAAATTTAATGACCAACAAAGATCTCTGATGAGTAAGCCTATTACCCTAAAATAAGTTAAAGAAGATTTAAGAAGGGAAAATGGCAAAGCTCCAGGTTAGGTGGTTTAAGTATGTAATTATACAGTCTGCTTCCATTAAATATTTTAGAATTACTGAATGGTATTTTCAGGATAATTCAACATGATAAAATAATTCCTCCCTCATGGAAATTTCCTATAATCTCATCTACACTTAAGCAATGAAAGAATAATAAGTTAAATTCCTTATATAGACAGACCTAGTTCATTATTAAATATAGACTATAAAATATTTACTTCCATCTTCACTATTAGATTATTAATTCACTGATCTACTATATCTCTTCAAAATCAAACAGGATTTATAGTCAATAGAGTAACATATGATGATATAAAAAGGGTAGTAACTATCTTATGTTTGACAAAAATGAATAAGCAAGAAATTGACCCTAATTAGCTTAGATATCAAGAGAGGGTTGATGCTGTAGATTGAAACTACTTGTTTAAAACTTTAGAAGTGTTTGCATTTCCAGAACAATTTACTGGAAATTAAAAAAAAAACTTGTATAGAGACTCCAAAGCATATGTCAAAATTGGATCTTCCATTTCTCAAGGATTCACTTTAAACAAAGCTACAACCCAAGGGTGTCCCTTGTCCACTCTACTATATGCATTGTTGTCGAACCCTTAGCTAGCAGTATAAGAAGCAATGAAAAAAATAAACGGATTCTCAATTAGTAAGGATTGCCAATCTAAAATACAGCTTTTTATGGATGATATTTTACTAACAATAGGAGAAGTATTACAGCTGAAATTTTATAATAATAAAACTGAAACTGTCTAGTAATTGATTTTACAATAAAGGAAGTTTAAATATAAATATAGTTGGGAAGGAAAATAACTAAAATATTTAGAAATGAAAATCTATCAAGATGTGAGTAAGATTATTAATGGAAATTTTGAAAAAATGTAATTTCTTATTGAAAAATGGATTGATTTTTTATTTACTTTTGAGTATAATTTAGCACTTATTAAAATTATTATATTACCCAAGATTATATACAAACACACACATGCAAAACTCTAAAAAAATTGAAAAAAATGTTAACTTCATTCTTATAGTATCCTGAAAAGCCAAGAATTGCTTATAGAAATCATAAAAAAGATTCTGGGAATATGGTAGCACTAGCTTCCCAGATGTAGAATCTTATTCAGTTGCTGCAAAGTTTCATTCAACTTATACTAGTCAATGGAAAGCCATTCAGGAGCAGATTATACTAAATTTTTACAAGTGTATCAAATATGATAAATTGGAAATATGTAACAATCCTTTCATCTCAAATCTTCAAATGTACCTTAAAAGGAAATTCATTTCAGTCTTTAGACTCTGCATATATCAAATCATTTCTTAAAACAGTTAAGAAATATGTTTTTAAAACCCTTTAATATCAGAATGGAAATGTTTGTGCTTTCCCATTGCAAATACCTCTAGATTTAAGATTACTCAGAACAATGTTAAAATGAATTTACTAAAAAGAAATTAATTAGTATTATGATCTGAGTGCTTTGAAAAAGGAAAAGCTATGTCACCAGAAAATGTAATGATAGATTATAAGCTGGATGAATCTGTTAACCAGTTAATATTATCCACCAGTAAGAAAGTGCATAAATATATAGGTAATATGAGTGAAGAGGAACAGAACACTTTCTCCATTGTATGACCATATGAATTGTATCACCAAAGTCAAATTGACCAACAAAGGAAGTTTTTCCAGGTTATATACGTTAATAATAAATGATAATAATTTTGATGAAAAATTCTGCAACTTTTTAGACAGCAGTGGATTGAGTGACACTACATAAGATAAGAATAAAACTTTGTTACTTAAATCAGTTAGTCAAACTTCAAGTTTATAATGGATATGTTTTTATGTGAAAATAAATACATAGAATGTATGTTACTCTGTATAACATCTCTATGTATAGTAAAATGACTTCTTCAGATGTAAAGCTGTAAAAGCAGATTGGACACATCTGCTTATGGATTGTGAAAAATGAAGTGTGTATTGGGAAGAGATAAGTATGTTTTGAAGGTGTTATGGTCTAAGTATTATTTAACTAGATCAGCAATACTAACAAATTTTCCACTTCCTTTATTTGTAAAAGCCAAACAACAAAAAATGTTTTGGGAGTCTTCTGGCTGTACCTTTGCATTCAAAGAATTTTTAAAAATGTAATAGCAATACTGTGTAAAACTGAAAAGGAAGTGATTATAATAAGGTTGATACATCATACTAAGACTTTTAGTTGTTGGGATAGCCTTGAAATGTTGCTATTAAAAGACTATTAATGTGTTCACTGTATAAAATTAATTGAAGATTCAATTGTATAACAGTATACAGTATGATACTAATAAAAAAAAATTCTTAAAAAAAAAAACAGTCTGGATGAAGATGTACAGGCTGCCCATTCACTAAAGCAGAGTACTTCCCTGGCAACCTCGAAGAAAAATCAGTAAATGATCAGATGGGTGATCACAAACTTTCATCCAACATACACACACACACACACACACACATGTATGAATAAATAAATAAATAAATATATATATATATATATATATATATATATATATATATATATATATAAACACTTTGCAATCTATATATATATAAACACTTTGCAATCTCAAAATACTGAAATGTCGAATTTCAGTATCTCAAGATGAAAGTGCCGAAAGTGCAGTTGAGTGAAACTGCACTTGCTTGAATTCGGAATGCCGAATTTGCGGTTGTGGTGGCGCACGATGTGGGATTTACTCTGTTGGTAAGGTGCGGTGTGCTGTGGGATATGGTTTGCCTGCTGTTGTGTGGATCTTTATGGAGATTCAGGTAAGTGCTTTTTTTTTAACAGTTTTGGGTAGGGGTTTTAGTGTATTTGAGTGTGTCGGGAAGTTTTAGGTGTAGGTTAGGCTAGATAGGTAAGGGTGTGAGTGTGTAACTGCTGATAGTGGTGGTGTTTGTAAGTATGTGATGTGTGTTTGTGCAAGGGGAATTTAAAGTTTGTAGTGGTGGATTTAGTGTCTGTCTTTTTAGTGTGGCCTTGGAGTTAGTATATATAAGTAGTCCACATGGGGGAGGTTCAGGGGGGCTTGCCCCCCTGCTTATATGTAGGTTAGAGGACTGCTGTTTGTGTAGTTGTGTATGTGTGTGTGTTATTGGTTTATTGTAGTGTGGAGAGAAAGGTGTGTGTATGCTTGCTTGTGTGGTGGAGGATTTATTTTTAATGTCACGATTTTGAATTTTACGGTTTTGGGAGTTCGACATTGTGAGTGTTCGGCTTTACAGTCTCGGGATACTGAAATTCAAGATTTCAGTATTTTGAGATTATAAAGTGAATATATATATATATATATATATATATATATATATATATATATATATATGGATTCACTTCATAATTTCGAAATACTGAAACATCGAATTTCAGTATCTCGAGACCATGAAACCAAATCCTCCACAAAACACCAAAACTACAAAAACCCGAGCCCAAAACCACGAAACTCAAAAACACAAACAAACTGCACGCACCACATCACACATACACCAAAACACCCACATCACAATTTAAAACAGAAAGCTACACACACATACACAACTCATACACACATAAGCAGGGGAGCAAGCTCCCCTGTACCCCCCACACACTCCCCTTACTTATATATACTAACTCTGAGATTGCACATACAAGAAACAAAAGCAAACTCACACATTCTCTAGTCCCTCACACACACATCAAACATATCAGCACACTCATATACACTCTACCTCCCATTCAAAACCCTTACAAAACACTCACTTACCTGACATAACACCTAAATCCACACACGGCACTGCATACCATCAACACACAAACCCGGAAACAACGTAGCGTAAGTCCATAATCACGAATTCGAGATATTCAAATTCGCGATTATGAATTTTCGCTATTTTCAACATTCGGCTTTATAGTCTCGAGATACTGAAATTCGACATATCAGTATTTCGAGATTATAATGTGTCCCCATATATATATATATATATATATATATATATATATATATATATATAGTTTCACTTCATAAACGTGAATTGCTGAAATATCGAATTTCAGCAATTTGTGTCCATGAAGCCGAAACCTCTAAACAATGAAAGTGCATAAATCGCGAATGCATTTTCGTTATCATACATCTGGGATGGTGTCTGCAGTTTAAGGTGAGTGAGTGTGCGTGAGTATTTTTATAACTTGTACAAGTGGGTTAGGGTAGGGAAGTGGGGGTACGAGTGTGTGTGTGTTGGCTATGTGATTTTTTTTTATGGTTTGTGCGATCTCTGAGTTAGTATACATAAGTAGGGGGTGTGTGGGGTGCAGGGGGGTTTTCCCCCCTGCATATGTGTAGTTTGACAGTGTGTCTGTGTGGTGGTGTGTTGTATTTCAGTATTTTGTGATGTGGGTGTTATGGTTTGTGTGTGTGTGTGCTGTATGATGTGTGTTCGATGTGATTTTGTGGTTGTGAGGTGATGGTGTTTTAATGGTTTCGGCTTTATACTGTTGAAATGCTGAAATTCGATAGTTCAGCATTTCAGCAATATGAAGTGAAACTAAATAGATATATATATACATACATACACACACAGACACACACACACACACACACACATTTATATACACACACATGGGCATAATCTACTTAATGAAGGGCACTATTAATCCATCAGCAACTGCTGGTAATATTTTTATTTTACATTTGTTGACCGGGCTAGTCTAACTGGATATATGTCCATTTTCAGTAGAGGCCTGGGGAGATAAGCTCCAAGACATAAACAAAGAGATACAACTACAATAACAATAACAAATAGGAAAAAACATATTTATACAACAGTAACATATGTAGTACAGCATACAGGTTAGCATAGGATATTCAATGAGGGCAAGAATTATAACAATGTATTTCACAGATACAATGCATTATACAGGTGAAGTCAATAGTAAAAAATAAGTTAATTTTGTAGTGAAATTGATGAAGTATTTACTTAAAAAACAGTATCCACAGATGGCTGATAATATGGCTGAGCTTCTCAATGGTCTCCCTGGAAAAAATCTTAGTAGAAACTTATTCTTAGTAAGAATCTTATCAAGCTAAGTTTGGGCTGTTTTGTTGTAGGTGACCCTACTATTTTGTACATCTACCTAACAAAGCTTCAGTCACAGTTGTTGTTCTACATCTGTGAAACATCAGAACCTATCAAAATGTATGGACAATTCTTTCTTAAAAATTCCTCAGATGCACAAATAAATGTGTAGAGAAACATGGGCTTAAAAGAAGTCCCGGTCATGAATATGAATGTGGAACTAAGATGCATCCAAATCAGGGGCCAGGCGTATGTGCAAAGTGACTAATGATCAACACACACTTGTGTGTGACCGCTACTGTGCAGCAGTAGGATATTGTCACAAAAGAACTAATTTGGTGGTTTATTAGGTATTTCTCTTTTCCAGCATGGAACGACTTCAGAGTTGGCACATGTAAGCAGTGAGAGTGTTGGGGTTGCACAACACTACTGGGAGCAAAAACTCTATGATTTCTTTATTTGTAGATGTGAAGTCACCCTTTTGAATTGGAATTTTGGGAACTGATCATAAAAGAGTCGATTGCCTCTCAGAGAGCCAGTAGAATCTACAGAATAAAGTAATAACTGTCTTAACAGATGCTATTTTTCTTTGCTAGCAACTACTGTAAGTGTAAAGGCATGAAGATATCAAATGATGAGTCAGGAAGCTGCCCAGTTGGTGCTATGGATCCTTTATAATTTGCAAGGCCCCAGCGAGATTTGAACTTGTGACTCCTGGTTTACAAGACAGGAGCTCTAACCCCTGAGCTATGGAGCCCCTTTGTGTGAAGTAACTAATGGCCTGTCTGAGGTAAGTGAAAGGATTATGGTTGACTAATGAGGTGTCTCTCTTTTACCACCTCTACTCTTATCCTCTGGTTAGATGAGAGCAGCCTGTTATTATGCCTTACAAATGGATACAGATAAAATCTGAGTAAGGCACTGTATCACTGATAAGTGAATATACAACTATTTAGTTTTTCAGACCAAGTATAGTGTTACAAGAAACTGAACCAGATGCCCTAATGAGAGCCCCATTTCCCCACTGACAACAGTCATACAATAGTGTTTGGCTATGACATTACTTACCAGGAAAGTCCCTATGCCAGAGTGGTGTGCACAAAAGAACTGTTTGTAAATGGGATGGAAAAAGGAGGGACCACCTAAAACTTTTATTTTCAGCCCCCAAAATCTTACTTCTTTACTCTGTACTTCAGTTTTTACTTTGTGCTAGAAACTGTGACTCTGCTCTTCAGCCCTTCTTAATTGTCTCTGCTCCACACTCATTATCAGTAGCTGTCCCTTTATTAGTAAACATGCAATGCCCTTAACAGTAAAAAAGCTGAATCAGCTGTTGATATTGTTCCAATTTCATATTACTGCTTTCTGTTTAGATTTAGGGAGTTTAGCTTTGCAAATGAAAATAGCATCTGTAAGCAGGAAATGGTTTCTGGGTGCATTTAAATGAAGGCGTAATTTATTTTATTTATTTATTTTCTTTTAATTTTGATTATCTACCAGTGTAGCAAAATTACTTATCCCATTTGCTTAAAGGTGTCAAGTATCAATGTTATGTAAAAACTAAGGAGCCAATTCAGAAAGGTTACTTTGAGGTGAATAAGAGGTGTACAGCTCATAGTAACTATTTCCTGTTCAGAGACAGCCCCCATGGTGCTTTTCACAAACACATGCAGCACCATGGTTGGCTGTCTCCACAACCAAGCTAAATGCTAATGAGGCATTCTGGGGGCTATGCACATACAAATTATCCAGGTGCTCCCCTGAAATGCCTGATGAAAGACATTTACACAGTTGAATGGTTCAGAGAATCACTTGGTTGCATAAATTATTATGCCCGCTCACAGCCAATCATGTTAATGAACACAGCCAAAAACACACATTCACCCATCATGGTACAGGTAAGTGCCAGAGAGTTTAGTGAACACAATAGTGTTGGTGTGTGTTTCTATCTGTGGGGTTGCATATGTGAGTGTATGTCTGCCTGATAGGTCACAGTATGGGGGTTAGTTAGGGTATAGGTAAGGTAGCTGTGTGTGATTGTGTGTGTGTGTGTGTGTGTGTGTGTGTGTGTGTGTGTGTGTGTGTGTGTGTAGGAGCTGTCATACCAACCCACTCCCCTAAACTAACGAGTAAATGCTATTTTATTGGGGGGGACCCTAGACATCAGAGATAATTCTTAAATCTTGCTTTAAAGGTACTTAGAAAAAGAAGAAAGATAATGTGGCCAGGACAGGAATACTAGTCACCATAACTTGCAGTAAAGGCACATATTAAAAGAAGAAAGATGATGTGGGCCAGGAGAGGAATACTAGACACCATGGACAATTATTTAAATTGTTGAGACATCATTCAGACAAACATGAATACTACCTAATATTTAGACAATACTGGGGCAGCCATCCATAAACTGTACGAGAAATAAATTAAACGAAATTAAGAAGAAATTAACCTGACTGATAAGTACAAAACATACATAGCCTAAGATGCAAGACTGGAGTATACTGTCGAGATTATTGGTTGAGACTGCAACAAGGTCCAAAGTACAGACTTGTCATACTCGTGAGTCATGAATCAGAAAATCAAACCTTGCTTTCTACACACAATACAATGCTTCAGTGAAATGCCAGATTAATTCAGTTTAATTGGCATTAACTTATTCATTTCTTTTACATTTGTTAACCAGGTAGCTCAGCTGATCAAATAACCATTTTTAGTCATCTTCTAGGTCAAAAAAGCAAAAACAGTAATGCAACATGTTATACTGATTACAAAAACTGAGCAGAAGTAATCTAAGATGACTTCCCCGCTTAGTTTAGCAGAAGCATATCGGTGTCAAGTGAGAATGGAAATTACACCAGTAGACAAAAATCAGGCAGCAACAGAATGTGCCAAAAAACAAAAGAAAGAATATGAAGAGAAGGAACACATGAGATGGAAAGAACTGTAGAAAAGGTATAAATATTGTGGCAAGTACAAGATCTCCTGGAACAACCTCATGCCGATCAGAACTTGATGCAGGAATGGTTAAGGAGAGGTGAACTTAAACCTAAAGATGAAAGATTAATAATGGTGGACCAGGACAGTGGACTACACATTGGTTTACAAAGTCCATTGAACATGCAGGTGAAACAGACAGCTACGTGTTTTGAAAAAAAGAGCTGAAAACAGTCATACATCTTGTTGCTGGGTTTGATACACACTCATGGCAGAGTGCCTGTATACTGAAAGGCACAATAATGTGGCAAGGCTATTGCACTGGGGATTGTGCAAACACTACAATAGTGAAGTAGTTGTGAAACACTGAAAACATGAACCACAAAGCATTCTAGAAACTGATGAAGTTTATATCACATGGGATCACCTATTACCAACAGCCTAAAAAAAAAGATGTGAGAAAATGAACTATAGTAGTCCAGGAAAAAAAATGTCATCAGTCATTGAAATTGTTATACCCAGTGATTACAGCACCTTATGTACAGAGAGACACAAAGTCATAAAATACCAGGATTTGCAGGCAGGAAAGAGAGCAATGTGAAAGAAAGATACCTAAACAGTTCCAGTAGTACTAGGAGCGACAGGTTTCATAAAAATAATTTACAGTCGCATTTAGATATGCTACCAATACATGTAACTCCATATGAATTGCAGAAGGAGTCAGTTCTAGGCACAATGCAGGTGCTCCAAAGAGCACTTTTGGCTAACATCACAGACTGAAGCAATACTAATTTCATGAAGTTTAATCACAGCCTGACTTAGGAATGGGGTCCATTCCTATTATAGTATTAGAAACCCAAAAGAATGGAGAAATTAAACCAGCAGAAAAAGTATACAACATGTCATACTGATGACAGAAATAAATCTAAAGGAGTAGAAAACATTGGACAGGATTGTTCTAAGACAGGTTTGTATTATCTTAACAGAGAGAATCTACAAGGCTCAGCAACAGCAATTGTTTATTAGTAGCAGATGTAATGGAGTATACCTCCCAAAAGCAGAGTAAATTATAAATGTTTGGAGGCAGGCACACCTGGCACTTGCAGCAAAGCACCAAATAGAAAAAAAAACCTACCCAACACATCAGGCTGCACATTTAATCTTGGATTAATCACATCAAAGTATGGCTATTATGGGAGCATCTGCAGACCTGACCAGAATGGTCTTCCTTTACTTTTAATGAAATGAAAGGGGAAAGGTTAACCTACAAAATAGACATAATTTCTTAAAAAAATTTCTAGTACTTCATGCAGTGTTATTTAAAAAGAAAATGCCTTCATAATTTGCAAGATGCAACATTCCATCCCAAAAGTAGGCACTGCTATTACACTGACTACTCTTTTAAAAAGATGTAGAAGCGAGGATTTAACTAACATTAAGCCATTACCTGTTTTCTTCAAGGCTAAATGTTAATGATTTCTGAAAGTATACAAGTAGATTTCACATCAAGGGAAGGGGGAGTAAAGATTAAAAAAAAAACAGACACTAAATCATGTAAGTAGAAGCAGAGGCAATAATATACATCTTAGTATGGATAACATCAATTTCAGGTTAATTAGGGCCTGTGTTAGCAGCTGTCTACTTGGCACAAATCTTCCTATTAGGAGGGTTAAGCTTCATTATTTGAAGATGTACATAGTTATGAGTGTTTACATTAAGTTAACAGGTTATGGGGGTGTTTTTGGGGTATATTTGTTTTTTGTTTGAAGGTTTTATTAAAAAAGGTCTTGTAAAGTGTGACACAGGTTCTAATGTTGATGATATGAAAAAAACTGTATAAGGAATTAACCTACCAAACATTAATGGCTGCATGTATCACAAAAGCTGGAAACAGACATTTAAAAAAGTTGCCATATATATAACAAGTGAGAATAATGACTTTTTATTATGATGGTGACACTTGCCCTATTATGTTGGAATGTAAATGAAAGAATAGTTAATTATATTAAGAAATGCAGAGTGCAAATAACAATGCTACAGGAGACACATTTGTGAAGAACCGAGCATGTGAATTTGATAAATAAATGATTTTAGGATAGATATTCTGCAGAATATCAAGAACAAATGAAAAGAATAGTACTTATATTAATTGCTAGAGGAGCTCCAGCAGTGATGGAAGAGGGGAAAAAAGATAACTACAGATTTGTAGAAGTAAGGAGCTACTGGCAAGGGATGAGGATTATGCTGGTTTGTATTTACATTCCACCTAAAACTGCTACTTTCGAACTTAAAAAATTTGGGGAGAAATTATCAGCTTTCAGCAGAGAATATTACTTACAGGTGGGCACTGGAATTTGATTTGCAACAATGAGGATACATCTGGGGAGCCTAGAAGGGAAAATATAATAAAAGAGGGTAGAGTTCTGTAGAAATATAGGATAGCAATACATATGAAATACAACATGAATGTATTACATATGAAAGACATGAATTCAGTACTAGGAAATCAGAGAGAATTTACATATTATTTCTCAAGTACAATAAATGGGATAGACTTGACAAATTATATTTCATAAGAATATGTCTAATTTATTGAGAACTTTGATACACATCCAATAACTATTTCAGATCATGTGCCAATAATTAACTAGGATAAAAATGCAGAGTAATGAAGTCAAGATGAGACACTGGCACTTCCCCACCTACTTGTTAAAAAGAGGAATAGGTAGCGGAAATTATTCATAAATTATTAGGGAAGATAGAAAGTACTCCAGAAGTTACAGCTAGTGAGTGGGATAAAATGAGTGGAGTTTAAAGATAGAGAAGAAATAAACGAAAGAGATATGGTTAAGAAGAATCAAGAATTATTTATAGAGGCTAACAAAGGTTAACATTTTGCAAAATAAGGGGAAGCTCATAGAACAAGAAGAGGAGTAATTGCAGAGTGCTAAAAAGAAAATAAGGGATTACCTGGATAATATGCACAAGTTTAGAGAGATTGCTGTTAATCAACTGTTTTTGATAATAATTCCAGAACACAAAACTTTTGGCATAATGACTTAGGCAACATAAAGCACAAAGGGTTGTTAAGTTTAGGCAGCCTATAACAAAAAAAATAACAAGAGATTGTGTAGAGGTATTAGAGACATTTCGGACATTTTATGAAAATTTGTATAAAGCAGAGAAGTGGGGAAATCGAGAAAAAGCACAAATGGAAACATTTACGGAAGACTTGAATATGCCAAGGTTAGAGGTAGATGAGGCTCAACAACTAAAAGTTGAGATAGAAGGAGAGGAGATAAAATTATGATGTATAACCAATCTACAGGAAAGTCTCCAAAAACAGATGCTATTCCTGTGGAAGATTGGAAGCTAGGAGGGAAGAAAAAAAGATCTGGAAGGTTTTGTTTAACGGCATTTTAAAAATGTGCAGACACCAACATCCTGCAAAAAAGCTGTGGTGACTGTAATACCTGAAGACAGTAAAGACCCATCTGATTCAGCCTCATATAGGCCCATTTCAATTTTATACCATAATCATAAAGTGTTTATGTCTATAATGGCTAAAAGAATGACAAAGGTGATGCCATCATTGACAGATATGGACCAATGTGGTTTTGTGGAAGGGAGGCAAACATTTGACAATATTAATAGAACAATGATGATCCAGGAGGAAGCAGAATGTAAGAACATACTGCTGTTATTTGTGGGCATTGAAGGCATTTGTCAGAGTAAGCTGAGACTTTATGAATAGGGCAATGGAAATACTGGCATTTCCTGATACAATAATAAATTAATTAAAATGATATATGAGGGATCAGAGGCAAAAATCAAAGTAAGAGTGTTTCTCTCTGATAAGATGCATTTCTCCTTTGTTATTTCTGTTATATTTAGAACCACTGGCAAAGAAAGTAAGGGACTCAGGAATTCAAGGATATAATTGGTATGGTGTTGAAGAAAAGTTAGCTTTATTTAAAGATTATATTATTTTATACCTGATGGAACTAAAGAAAGACATCTCGATGTTGTGGAATAATCTGAGACAGTTCTGTTTTTTTCAGAATATTAAATTAGTGAAGATAAAACAAATGCTACAGTTATAAGCTATACACCAAAACATGAACTAGTCCACCAATACTCATATTTATGGGGACATGTCAAAATTAAGTATTCAGGAGTTTGGATAAAAAAGGTTTGGTTGTGACAGCCATGGATTTGTAGGAAGAGACATACAAAAGATAATACAAAAACTGAGAAACTTGAAGCTCTTGCCTATGGAAATGGACAGCAAGATATAAGCAGTAAAATGTCTTTAGTCCTTTTAGTTTTATATACAGATCAGGCATAATTTTATCAACAAGAGGAGAAGTTATGAAAAGTAATTAATAAAGAGTTAAAGGATTTTATTTAGGAGGGAAAGAGGGCGAGAGTCAAGTGGAACAAGCTGATCCTCCCAATAGAACAAGGAGGTTTAGGATTACCTGATTTGAAGGGATATTTTAGAGGTACACAGCTAAGGCTCTTATAAATAACACAAGCAGAAAGCTACATTTCAAAGTAGAAAGGGGTAATTATAAAGTGGGGGATTCGTGAAATAAGGAAAATTGGATTTTTGGGTGGAGATCCCTAAGGAGCACAACAACAATCATACAGAATATATTTATAAATTAGCAGAAAGTATACTAAGAACTATGACAACACAGGAATGGATAAAGGAGATTCTGCCAACAGGGATGACTGCAATTATGGGTACAGACAATAAAATAAGAGGGGCTGGAATTTACTGGAGGAAGGTGGCAAAAGAACTAAGGTACCAAGAACAAATAATTAGAGAAGGAAAGGTAAGAGAATGTGAAGAGGCAAATAAGACATTTGGATTGCCTTCCCTATCAGTGACTGATATAAGAGTACAGACAAAGAGAAAGGGGATAGGGGAATTCTAAATGAAAGACATGCACTGGCTGAGTTTTTATTTCAATCTAGAACAGAAGTTGCTTTTAAAAAGGAATAATTAGTATAGTAGGGCATATAAAATGCTGCACGATAAGTTTAGGAATCAATCAAAATAGGTCAGAAAAGATGAGGGAGAGAGATTAGATATTCTATTCACAAAGAAACAATGGGAAGACATACATACATATATATATATATATATATATATATATATATATATATATATATAGCTGCCAAATATGCAACAAAATCTGGAAGATTTAGGATTTTTTGCTTGGAAGTGATTGCATGGATACTTTTATACTCCAAGCAGACTCAAAGAATTTTTCCTCAGATAGACAGCAAATGTTGGAGGTGTGGCAGGGAAGAAAGAGGTAACTAAGAATGTATGTCTTGGGAGTGTAATAAGTTGGCAGACTTTAGACATTTGTTTACATAATACTCTGTCAGGAATACTGGGCAAGCAAATGAGTGCAACTAAGAGAATTATTTTTTGAGCTGGGAAACAGGATCTGAATTGCTAAGACATAGTAAGGCCTTTTTAAGTTTAATTCTGGTGACTGAAAAAAAAGTAATTACTAGAAAACTGAAATCAAAATCTAAACCAACTTTACTTAAAGTAATAAATATTGCAGTAGAGATAAAGAGCAGGAAGTGGGAACGTTAGAAAAGGGTAGGAGTAAATTACATAGGAAAAAATGGAAACTGTGAACAATTAATGCAGAAAAATGTTTTGGAGGAGGAATGAGGTCTAAGAGCAGTCTGGAATTGAATAATTTATCTAATATTACTTAGATCATATATTATATAACAATATGTGTGATGTACAGTGTTTGTAAATGTGAACTTGTTAATATTGTTTGATTTCTTTAATATAAATGTAAGTTTGCCTATGTCACAAGTGACAATTCAATACATGTGTTTAAAAACCATTAAATCATTCCCAACACTTTTGCATACCAATATTTCTAGTGTTGAATATCTGTAAATGTGTCATATTCCCTCAAAATATAACATGATTGTTGTCTATGATGTCTGATCCAAAATAAAAAATGTTGGCATTCATGCAGAACTTGTTGTTCAAGCATAACTAAGCTGAGCTAAGACATAATGCATTTATTGGAAACTCGGGCACATCTGTGTCCAAAAGAAACATTCATAAATCGGGAACGCTATATAGACAAATTATTAGTTAAAATATTTTGGCTGCTCTTTTTACCAGTTTCATCAATCTAGTCTGTGCTGGAAAAATACTTTTCGAGGCAAAAATCTTGTGAAAGCTGCTCTCTAAAGCTAAACACAGCATCAATGGGACGGATGGTGTCCCCGGCTGTGTGCTACATAAATGAGGAATTAAACCATAAGGCAGCTGTTTAATCTAGCCTTACCACAGGATACGTGCCCAAGGGTGCGCGGCAACTGTGGTCCCACTCCACAAAGGCGGTGCCTCACGGACCCTGGTAATTACCCATAAGCTTAACAAGTCTAGTCTGCAAAGCTATGGAGAGGATCATAATGGAGCTCATAAACAAAGATATAGGGGACTTGCAGACATTGGACCCGACCCAGTTTGGCTTTGTCAAGGGAAGATCATGCCTTTTGAACTTGGTTGACTTCTTAAACAGTCACCAAGGCCATTGATGAGGAAAGGCAGTCCATACAGCCTACCTTGACCTTGCAAAGGCGACACAATACCCCACTCGGGTATTGTAGAAAAACTTACCAGCTTAAATGTAAACCCATATGTCACAAGATGGGTTGCAAACTGGCTTAAGGACAGAACCCACAGGGTTAGAGTTGCTGGCTGTGTCAGACTCCAAGCCGGTCACAAGTGGTGTCCCACAGGGTCGGTCCTTGGCCCCTATTGTTTGGCATCTACTTCTCAGAAGTACAGGCCAACATGGGAGGACTTTGCTGACAAAGTTTGCAGCGACTGCAAACTGGCCATAGTGGAAAGTGCATCGGACACGGATATCCTTCAGAAGGGACTCACGGAAACAGATAGCTGGTGCCAGAGCCATGGCCTGAAGTTAAAGCCAAAAATGTATAGTCATACCCTTCGGGAAAAACAAGGTAACCCCAAGCTACCATATAGGTGGCAATCCTCTAAGCACAGAAGAGGTTATCAGGGACCTGGGGACCCAGTTGACAGTGGCCTTTCTTTGACACTCACATTGCTAAAGTGGTTAGAAAGACCTTCTACATTGCCCACCTGATCATGAAGGATTCACATCCAGATCTAGTGAGGTCATTGTTCCCTGTACTCTTCACTTATCAGACCAATGATCGAGTACAATGCCCCATTCGGGATGTATCTCACCCGACATCTGCAGCAATTGGAGAGACCCCAAAAGTACCTCACCAAAAGGATAAAGGACTCCAAAATCTGTCATATGCTGCCAGATTGAAGAAACTCCAGCTCTATTCAGTCATACCGCTGCTCAGAGGTGACATGTGCCTGACATACAAGGCCATGTCCAACCCGGAATTAATGGACATGCTCCACCTCAAAAATCCAAATCCACCAAAACCACTAGAGCAAGCGACTTAAACCTTAGCACGGATATAAAAGGCTGCTGGAGGGATAGATTTATCACTCAGAGACTCCTATGCTGTGGAATAAAATCCGGTCCATGTGAGGCAGAGCACCTCGCTGACTCTGTTCAAGAGAAATCTAGACCTGTGGATGGGAGATCGGGTTTACCCAGGAATCATCTCTGTGTCACTGCTGGACAGAGGCACAACAAACTAATGGGCACAGTATTTTTTCATATAAGGGTGCGTAACAAATTTGGGCTAGGCTTATAAATGCCTTAGGGCAGATAGCCTAGTATAAACCTATGAACCTATGAACCTACTCATCTTCCAACCCACCAAACATACTCAAAACAACTCTCACTTTAACATCACAGCAAAAGACAACACCACTATATACCCAACTGAACACACCAAATTGCTAGGAGTGGAAATAGACAAACTAAAATTTGACATTCACATATCCATGACCATAAAAAAAGTCCACAAAAAACTAAGAGCGTTATACAGAAATAAGCAATTTCTCACCAAAGCAGCAAAGATTTCAATAGCAAATTCCCACCTTATCTCCACCCTACTTTATGCCTCTCCAATATATACCAACCTAAGGCAATGAGATCTAAAGCTAGAGACCTGCTAAAATACAGCACAATAGTAACTGTTCTCATGTAATTTGACTCCCCCCAGTGGTATAACTGCCACAAATAGGAATCAATCAAAATAGGTCAGAAAAGATGAGGGAGAGAGATTAGATATTCTATTCACAAAGAAACAATGGGAAGACATACATACATATATATATATATATATATATATATATATATATATATATTATATATATATAGCTGCCAAATATGCAACAAAATCTGGAAGATTTAGGATTTTTGCTTGGAAGTGATTGCATGGATACTTTTATACTCCAAGCAGACTCAAAGAATTTTTCCTCAGATAGACAGCAAATGTTGGAGGTGTGGCAGGGAAGAAAGAGGTAACTAAGAATGTATGTTTTGGGAGTGTAATAAGTTGGCAGACTTTAGACATTTGTTTACATAATACTCTGTCAGGAATACTGGGCAAGCAAATGAGTGCAACTAAGAGAATTATTTTTTGAGCTGGGAAACAGGATCTGAATTGCTAAGACATAGTAAGGCCTTTTTAAGTTTAATTCTGGTGACTGAAAAAAAAGTAATTACTAGAGAACGGAAATCAAAATCTAAACCAACTTTACTTAAAGTAATAAATATTGCAGTAGAGATAAAGAGCAGGAAGTGGGAAAGTTAGAAAAAGGTAGGAGTAAATTACATAGGAAAAAATGGAAACTGTGTGAACAATTAATGCAGAAAAATGTTTTGGAGGAGGAATGAGGTCTAAGAGAAGTCTGGAATTGAATAATTTATCTAATATTACTTAGATCATATATTATATAACAATATGTGTGATGTACAGTGTTTGTAAATGTGAACTTGTTAATATTGTTTGATTTCTTTAATATAAATGTAAGTTTGCCTATGTCACAAGTGACAATTCAATACATGTGTTTAAAAACCATTAAGTCATTCCCAACACTTTTGCATACCAATATTTCTAGTGTTGAATATCTGTAAATGTGTCAGATTCCCTCAAAATATAACATGATTGTTGTCTATGATGTCTGATCCAAAATAAAAAATGTTGGCATTCATGCAGAACTTGTTGTTCAAGCATAACTAAGCTGAGCTAAGACATAATGCATTTACTGGAAACTCGGGCACATCTGTGTCCAAAAGAAACATTCATAAATCGGGAACGCTATATAGACAAATTATTAGTTAAAATATTTTGGCTGCTCTTTTTACCAGTTTCATCAATCTAGTCTGTGCTGGACTCCTAAACCTCTTTTTTCATACTTGTAAAATCTTGAGGCATATTGAACATTTTTTTTTTTATCTATTCGATGAATAACTAATAGCTATGAGGAAAAAAGCAGTATCTAATTATAAATGTGCAAATTATTCTGGAATAAGTACTACAAAGCATATATATATATATATATATATATATATATATATATATATATATACACTACATAAAATATATAATCTCACAATCAGTCACCAACTGGATTCAGAGTTACCTGTCTGACCGCCAACAATCCGTTGTATGGCAGAATCTCCCCAACTACCTGTCTCCATAGGGGTTCCCCAAGGATCCATCCTTGGACCCCTATTCTTCTCTGTTTACACCAATAATCTAGCCTCTGCCACCAAACATGGCACACTCATACAATACGCAGATGACTCGACCATCATCTGCTCAGCCCAGTCCCTACCACAACTACAAAAAGTCACACAGGAAGCCTTTTCCTCTGTTGAAACATGGTTATACGATGCCCAATTAATACTCAACCCAAACAAAACTAAACTACTCATCTTCCAACCCACCAAACATACTCAAAACAACTCTCACTTTAACATCACAGCAAAAGACAACACCACTATATACCCAACTGAACACACCAAATTGCTAGGAGTGGAAATAGACAAACTAAAATTTGACATTCACATATCTATAACCATAAAAAAAGTCCACAAAAAACTAAGAGCGTTATACAGAAATAAGCAATTTCTCACCAAAGCAGCAAAGATTTCAATAGCAAATTCCCACCTTATCTCCACCCTACTTTATGCCTCTCCAATATATACCAACCTAAGGCAATGTGATCTAAACAAGCTAGAGACCTGCTACAACAAAATCGCCAAATTCGCCACAGGGGCATCCTACCATAGTCACCACTGTCTCTCACTTGCTGAACTGGGCTGGCTTGAACTCCCTCACCTCCTTCAGTGGTATCAACTCTCACTCGCCCACAAACTAGTAAACCCTCCACTAAATGTCCCATCCCTCCAGAATCTACTCCAACCCTATCGCACCACCAGACCACTAAGACCAAGCAACAAAAATCACTTGCAGATCACTAAAGCCAATAACTCTGCTGGTGAAGCACTATTCTCTTGCGCCATAGCCAAATTATGGAACTCACTCACACCCACAATTACCTCTGTACCATCATGTACCCACTTCAAAACTTTGCTAAAAGTGCACCTAAAAACATGCTGGCTATGCCCTTGCAACTCCCATTCTAATATCATCCACCCCATCCAACCACTACCTTTCTTTCCACTCCACTAACTACCTTAATTATAGCAAGCTCAGATGCTCATAAGCCTAGTACTTATTATACAGCAGGAACTTCTCATTGTAGCATTTGTTAATGTCTGTTATGTACTTCACAGATAAAGATTCTAGTTGTCTACTGATGTACTATGTTCTTCATCTGTAAATATGTTGTAAGTGATTGCTATGTTAACTTGTTAATCGCTATGTAATCCAATGTAACTATTGTCTGTTTATTTTACTGTGGAGCTTTTCTCCCCGGGCCACCGCTGAAAATGGACCTACATTCAGTCGGACACTCCCTGTCAACAAATTTAAATAAATAAATAATATACATGTGTGTGTGTGTGTGTGTGTATATATTTGTGTGGATATGTACATTTACACATATAGAGTAGGCAAAACTTGTCTGAATTAAGTTTACCCTTTCTAGACTGCTTCTTTTTATCCAGTTGTTATTGTAATGAAATAAAAAAGAAATATTGGAATTTTGCGTGCAGGGTGTGTGTGTGTGTGTGTGTGTGTGTGTGTGTGTGTGTGTGTGTGTGCATGTGTGTGCGTGTGTGTGTGTGTGTGTTAATCAGAAGGAAGCCAGGAAGGTTTTCTTTTTCTTTTTATCTTTCTATATACTATTGTTTATACACGCAACTGTTTTAAAAAGTTCTGACATAACTAGGAAGTCTGTAGCATGATGGAGAACAGCTGTAGAATTTAGTATAGTGGCGAATACAGTGAAGTCTTCTTATGGAAGTCACTGAAAGATAATACCATTGATATGTACAAAAAAAAGAAGTTTTAGTTTTTTTTGGCGTTTGATCATTTTAGATTTGATCTAAACTGATAAATCTTTCTGTGTTCACTCTTATTAGTGTTCGAGGTTTGATGGCTCATATCATCACCATCATCAACCTCCTTTTTCCTATTTACTACATGGGGTTGGGGTATCATGTCAACTGTCGCCATCTCTTTCTATTCAATGCCACTATGTTTGACACTCATGACAGACTGTTACAGGTATTCCCTCACACAAACCATCCACCTGTCTGCTGGACACCCTCATTTCCTTTTGCCTTCTTCCTGTCTGTCTCAAATCTTCATCAGACTGTCTTCTGCTTTTCTAAATGTGCCCAAACCACTGTAATCTGTTCTCTTTCACCTTTCCTGCAATTGCAACTACTTTGGCTTCTGCTGTTATGTCCCCATTTCTTCATCTGTCCCACAGTGTGCATCCTACCACCCATCTCAGGCACTTCATCTCCATCACTCTAGATTCCTCAAATGCTCTGCTTTTACAACCCAGGTTACTTTACCATACAGTAGTATTGGTTGCACCACTGTTTTGTACACCTTACTTTTCAGCTTCTTTGACATTCTTCCATCAGGAACTACACCTGGCACTGTGTCAGTTGGCTGCAGCCCCTATGATTCTAGCTTTGATTTCTTTATTCAGACTTCTGTTCTCATCAACTCCTCCCAGATACTTGAAGTAGTTAATCTGTTCCACGATTTTCCCTTCTATGTCAATTCTCAGTTTCTTCTGATTTTCCCCATTTGCTGCCATTACAGCTGTTTTATCTGTACTCAGTTTCACCCCATGTGCCTTCAGTTTTGCATTCCATTACCCATCCTTTGCTCAAGTTCTTACTCAGAGTCTGCTTGCAATGCCAAATTGTCTTCATACAGCAACTTTGTTGATTTGTCCCCTACAACCTTTTTGCTAATGCAGTCCATCACCAGTATGAACAGCAGTGGGCTCAGAGATAAACCCTGATGTACAGTGACTCCCTCTGGAAACCCCTCTGTGAGACCGAACACTGTTCATTGTTGAGTCACTGGGTTCCTGTACATAGCTTACACTAATTCTAGCCGTGTTTTTGAGACTTCAAACCACCACAGGACTGCCCAAATCAGCACTTTATGAGACCCTGTCATATGCCTTGTGCAAGACTAGTTATGCTCAGTTGGACTCTTTCCTCATTTTTAAGTTCTTCTCAAGTATTTATCTCACTGCAAACTTTGACCTGTTTTGCTTCATCCTGACCTGAATCTGAACTGCTCATTTCTCACCTTACTTTCTACTACTCTTTGTATTTATTTATCAATCACCCTCTGGAGAACGTTCATACAATGTGACAGGAGTTTGATGCCTCTGTACTGCCCACAGTTGTGAATGTCCCCTTAGCTCTTGAACACTGGCACTAGTATGCTTATTCTCCAGTCATCTAGGATATGCCTTTCTCTCCATGCTGTTATGAGTAGGCTCAGGACCCATTTCTCCCTTATCTCACCCAACATCGTTATCACATCTGCTGTGACCTCATCTGAGCCTGCTGCTTTCTCTGACTTCATTTTCCTTAGTGTTGTTCTTACTTCTACCATGGTAAGCTCCTCCTCTTCTCTCACTGTAGGCTGTGTCTGGGGTAATAGAGCTTCTGTGGGGTTTTCTTCATTCAGAAGCTAATGGAAGTTCATAGGGTCATAGGTGTGTACTAGGCTAATGGCCTTGGAGCCTTTACAAGCCTAGCCCATAGAAGTGCCCTGGCATCATGCCACCCAACATTAGTAGCCAGTGCCTCTATCAAGTAGAGTCGCTGGAGTGATCCCCGGGGTAAATTTTCTATTTCCCAACCACTCATCAAAATTTCTCTTGAAGAGGGCCAGTGAGGTACTCTGCTTGACATGTATGGGAAGTCTATTCCAGATCATGGGCAGTCTCTGAGTTATAAACCTGTCCTTCCAGCATGTTCTGTTGACTGTGACAATGAGGTTGTGGTCTCTGGAGCATGTGATGTGGAGGTATTGGGATTTCTTTAGATGTAGCATTTCTAACTAAGAATCTAAGTAGTCTTTCCATCTGCCTTTGATGTCCGGTGGACTGGTGAGCATCCATTATGAAGGGTGCCTGACTATCTTCCTTATCTGTCTTTGCCTTGCAGCCTAACACATTTTTTTTCTGCCATCTACTGAGTAACTTTCCAGAAGCTGGTAGAGTACATCTGATGCCTTATTTTTTGTTATTGCAAATCTTTTCTAGCGTCTTTGTTGGCCAACAAGAATTCCTTCCTAGCCTGGTCCATCTGTTCTACCTCCCACTTTTTCCTGTACTCCTTTCTTTTGATAACTTCCTGGACTTCTACATTCCACCTCTAGCTTTCCTTATGTACCTTATTTCCTTACTTCGCTTGGTTGCACAGCTGTTCTGTAATCCACATGCTATTTTGAGGCACTGTGTTTTTCTTCAACTCCACATATTTCCTCTCCTTCTTGTGGTGCTAGATCCCTGAGTAATTCCTTAAATTCTTGTGTTGTCTTTCCAGTCAACTGCCAGGTTTTCAGACTAGTCTCTGCTGACCTTAGAGCCTTCTTTGACCACTGTTTGCAGCTGTTTGTAGCAACTAATGGTTTATACTGTGGGCCAGCTTTTTCAATGGGAATGACTTTGTAATTAGTCATTCTACTCCAGTGCCCTTTCCTTACTAGGAGGAAGTCTACCTGAGATGCATGTTGGTCTACCTGAGATGCATGTTGGTCACTACTGTATGTGATCTTGTGACTGTTTCTCTTTCTGAACAATGGGTTTGCTACTATGAAGCCACTTGCCAGACAGAAGTCTAAAATGGCCTCTCCTTCTTTATTCTTGTTGCCCCACCCGTGTGGACCCAGGCAGTCCTCATGTCCTTTTCTGTCTGTCCTGATATGTGCATTCAGGTCACTCATTATTAACATCAATTTTTGTTGCCCTGCTTTATCTATTTGGTCTTGCAACTGATGTCTGAACACTATCACAACCCCCAGCATAGGCTGAGATTATGAACACTGTCATGTCATTAGGCTGGAGTCTGGTTGCTACGAGTGTCACAATTCTGATGACATCCCACACTGCCTTCTGAAGCCTCTCCTTCAACACAATTCCCACACCAGTTCTAGCCTGCCCTCCTCCTGAGTAGTACACTCTAGATCCCTAGCCAAGTGGCTTTGCTGCACTCCTCCTGGATAAACTGAATGTCTAGCCTCCTCCTTACCATCATGTTATCCACTTCTAAGTTCTGGCCTGTCAATGAACCTCAACTGGCAAATGAACTTGAGCCATCCCAGTAGCTTATTGACCCAGGGATGCTGGGCTTTATGACCAGCACACACAGGCCAATAGGGGCACATGCACCCCCACCCACCATTAGTATGTCTCCCTGGCATAGGTCAGAGTAGGCCAGGTCCTTAACAAACTTATTATTCGCAAATATCCATGCCCATTTAGCGACATTAGTAAACACAACCGAATTACATAGAATAATATTTTTACACCATTAAGTAGATATCTCTGACATGGCACACAGATTAGTGTTCTCCTATCTTGAGGAAACACTCATCATGTTTTTCAGAGTTGGGAGGAACACCATGGAGACACAGGGAGAACAAGCAAACTTCAAATAGGCATTGGTGTAAGGCGTAAGGCCAGGACTGAATCTTGTACCTTATGCATGGGAGGCAAAGACCTTAACCATTATGCCAACTGGTCTTTCTCTCTCCATATACATACACACACACACACACACACACACTTATACATATACTTATACTTTATACATGCCTACTTATACATATACTTATACTTTATACATGCCTACTTATACATATACTTATGCTTTATACATGCCTACTTATACATATACTTATACTTTATACACGCCTACTTATACATATACTTTATACACATCTACTTGCCCTTTGACAAATAATGCCCAAAATAATCACATAATCAGTCAACACAACCTTTGACAAATTATCTCAAGATATAACTCATTCAAGGAATCTTTCTATCAATCAAAAATACTGCTAGCATATATACACTACAATTTTAAGTAACTTACTTAGTGGACTACCCTTTTTCCATTTGAAGAAGTACTCCACTCTAACATAAAAAAAAGTAAATAAAACAGATCACCAAACTACAGTGCACATACAGGGAAAACATCAGGTGCTGGAGCTTTGCTAGTCGGTACATATACCACCACAACACTTACTTAAGATTTCTGCAGTCCTAGGAGATAGAACCATGAAAATGCAGCCTGCATGTAGGGAAAAATAGCAGATGGAGGTGAAGATTTGCTAGGCCTTTTACTTGGTTCATCTTATAAGTAAAGGAATTGCATCCAGAAAAATGGATGTTATTACCACTCCATACTCCTCCCTCATTAGAACAATAATTGAGTATAATGCCTTGTTTGGTATGTACCTCTCCAAACATCTGCACCAATTGGAAAGGCCACAGAAATACCGCACAAAGAGAATCCATGGCCTCCAACACCTGTCCTATGTGGAGAGACTTAATCACTATCACTCTAATTGGTATCATATAGATTACTCAGAGGTAATCTGTGTCTAGCCTACAAGGCAATCTCAGACCCTGCCCTACTAGAGATGCTCCATATCCATAAGTCTAACTCCTCACGCATTACCCGCTCGATAGGCCTAAATCTAATATGCATCAACAAAACCTGCTGGAGAGATAGGTTTGTCTCCCAGAGGCTGCCCAGTCTCTGGAATTGACTTCCCATACATGCCAAACAGAGTACCTCACTGACCCTCATCAAGCACAACCTTGATGAGTGGATGGGTAACCACAAATTTGTCCCAGGGGTTCCCACCTGTGTCCTTCATTGACAGGGACGACAGGTGCTGACTGAGGTTTCTTTTTAGTGATGAACTCTTGGCTAAGCTTTTAAGGACTTCAGGGGCATTAGCCTAGTAACCGCCTATTACTCTCCTATGATACTATGGTTTGTATCACCACACAGCTACAGATTATCACATTGCCTTGTATGCTCATCTTTCCTATAGTCTAGTCAGAGTGTGGGAGGAGATTGTGACCATAAGTAATTATCCTTAAACCTGCCAAGTAGTTATTGTTGAACGTATGAATTCTTCTTTGCAGTAATCTCACAGCTGTTAACTAAATAATCACATGCAGAAGTGACCTGCACTTAAAAAAGAAATCTGAATTACAAAAGAAAAAAATAGTACACTATGGTATGTGTGTATTTATGTGTGTGTGCGAACATCAATGTTCTTTTCAAGAAAGAATATTGTACAGAAGTAATTCAAAGAGCAATGTGTTGTACATGTATAGACAGGACAAAAATTCTGTTAGCTGGTTAGTCTCACAAATGTTTAACTGATATAATATAGCACAAATCATGTCTTATATTTATAGAACACCACAGGGGTTAGAAAGATGTTCTGATGCTGAATTTGTTGTTCAGTGTATTCGCAATGAACATGGGCAAGCTAACTTACATATACCCATTTTGTATTTAAAGACATTGTGCTTATCCCCAAATTAAAATTACAGTATTTTAATTAAGATTCAGCAGGCTAATGCCAGAAACATGTTGCATATCTTTTTGAATTAATTTTAGCCTTCATTGCCCAGCCCAGCAAATATCAAGCCTCAGGTCCCCTTCTAGATCCTTTGTACCCAAACCTTCTGGCATTCTAGTGCACCAGTAGAAAAAAACATGGTCATAATCTAGCAGGCCTTAGGAGATTTGTTTTTATAAATATATCAATAAAACTCCCAGCTGGCTAAAATGTACACTACGATGACCACTCTGCTAAGCCAGTGTGCTTCAATATCATTGTGATGCTCAGCCAAACCACTGTGCACTCCTCGGTGCTCTCATGCTCCCTAGATGTACCTTTTACAAGAACTGTAGTTATGTGCCTTCCCAGATGGTGCTTCTGTGGCAGAACTTCACCAACTCTTTCTTCTCAAGGTCAGAAAAAGCGGTGAAAGCGTTTTAGTCAGTCATATTTTATTTATCAATAAAGGAACTGTTTCATTGGATCCAGTTAGTCTTACTTTTTACTAGCATTGGATACTCATTCCCTCTCTTCTTAGTGAATTCTTCTATATGGGTCTCAGCTGACCCAAGTCATCTAGACTGTACCCATGACCTAACTGTCAAGCCATGTAAAACACCTTTACTACACTGAAATATTTTTCTAGCTGTTCTTGAATAGTACTACTGCCATCTTTTTAGGTAACTCCTTTCCTTACTTTATAGTACCACTGTACTTTCCCCAGCTTAATTTTCATGTTTGTCCACCTTGCATATTTTGCATTCCTTTATTTAGCACCACATCATTAACTTGTCTTCTCAAACTTCCATCGTGTTTATCTCTTTTTTTATAGCACCTGACAATAAAAGTACTTACTCCACCAATAACTGAATTACCTCCTCCCCAATAAACTCTGTATTTCTGTTGACTCAATTAACAAAAGGCTCACGAGTCTTCTCCAGTCTGAAGGCACATCTATGTTCCTGATTCATCAGTTACTCTTGTCTTTGTTGTTCTTTCTCATATTGTCAGTATATGATGACAATGTCCTCTGTTCTTTTCCATATCTCAAAATATAAATCTATATCCTACTTTCTTCAGATGCAGTAGGGTTAGAAATCACCTAGGAAAGTTCTTGTTGGTTGGTCTCCCAATGTTTTCAGTGTCTTTATGCTATGGCATGAGTTCCACAGTGTCTCCCATCACTCAACTTAGATATGCACCTTCCTCTTTTCCTATTTCACCATTAGCTTCTCTATTACCCCTCTTCTCTCTTCTTTCATCAAATCTTCCTCTCCTTACTATTACCTTTTCTATGTGCTTCCTGCAGTTTATGCTTCTGTTCCTCTTCCTTCATCTCCCCAAGTAGCTTTGCCATCCTTTTCAAACACTCATGCCTTTAGTCATTTTTATCCCAGAAGTCCCCTCTAATCAAGAAAATTAACTTTCTTTCCTCCTCCTGGCCACACGATCTACAGTTACAGTTACCACTTTATTTCTTTTCCCTGATCCTCAGTAATACTGTATTTCTGAATGCTAGCATGCAAATTCACCTCAGCCCTTTATGTTTGACAAACTTGCTACAGCTTAAACAAAATAGAAGCTGTGAGGGCTTGAATGTGGTTGCAGAAAGCCAAGTGGTACAAATGTACCAGTTTAAAAACCAGAGTTCCTTTTTTACTCTTCATTTGAAGAGCTGTGGGAGTGGAGGGCTATAACAAGGACCAACACTGGGGACTAGAGAAGCCAGTTATGGCTGTAGTCTATCCGTTAACACCTTACCAACTTCAGAGTTATTTTACCTCTATCTCTTCTATTATCTATCCATCTTGGCATGTAGTTTACTTAGCCCATCCCACCACTATCTCCTTACCATCCTCCCTCTGCCTTTCATACAAGTGGCTTAAATTCTTAAAGAATCTCAGCATTTGTTCCTTTACCTCTACATCATCCCCACTTCTAGTGGTTAATGTTTATGCCTCACAGCTGTAAATTCCAAAGTTCAAACCTCACCTCATTTTACTGCAAGCATGTTCTCTAGCCATCTCTGTGGGCTTTCTCTGTGTACTGCCCCACCTCTCCAAAACATTGTGGTTGACTGGCAACCCTGAACTGTCAACTTATATTTCATCTACCTTTGTCCTTGTGTTCCAGGTAATATCTGAAAAGAATCTACAATGGGCCAGTTTTCTTAGCTAGCTAACAAACCATTTTTATTTAATAAACACCCTAGTAGACATGTGTTGTCCATATTTTGCCCACACTTTATAAATCAAGATGATTATTCTCTTATTCTTCTCCTTCTCATCTTCCTTTCATTTGCAATAAAACTTACTTCCTGTACCTTTCTTTTATGAGCAATTGGTTTGACAAAGCAGTTGGTTTTACAGAATTATTTCCCTACCTCATCCCTTCCTGTATCCTTTTTATAACAAATCATGTCTTCCTATGTCTTGATAAATTATCTGCTGTCTCTCTTCCAAGGATCTGCTCACCTACTGATGTTCTGTTGCTGCACAGCATATGTCACTGTCTGGATCGTTGTTTTCTGATAACATCTTACTCCACTTTGACCTACACCTCATCATTCTTATGAAGAGTCTCCTACTCTTTGGTCTTGCTTGATTGGTGAGTGTTGCTTTCCATCTGGGGGTGTTCTCCACCTCCACTGCACCTCATAGTACTTACCCTCTTCTGTTCCTTCAGTATTTCTCTTCAAGTCAGAATGGGAAGCTTATTTGCTGCTATCCAGCTATGGACGTCTGCACTTTAATTCGCTTGTTCTTTTGACTCCTTCCCAGCTGCACTATCGGCAGGTGACTACATCTGATTAGCGGTCTGTCTTCTCTGGGTCTCCCACTCCATTTCAGCTTCTGCTTGGCTTTCTTCATCCTCCTGCCTGACATTCCCTGGCCTAGTATCATACCCATCAACTGTACAGATTTTCACAGAATGTCCAGATTTTTGCCTCATATTTTTGGTCTATTCCCCATAAAAGTTGTGTTTTTTTGACAAATCACTGAGGTGATCTATGGATTAAAGTCACTAAATAATGACATGCATTTAGGTTTCAGACTTTATAGCCTTCAGAAAATGCATGCTAACACAAATCCTGTTATTCTAGCAACTTTCAAGTTTATAACAGCAATATTTAAAATGTGTCCCTATTTTTGGGCCTTTGCACCCCCCCCCCATGTCAGACTTTGTCCATATTTCTTATGCTAAGAGGTTGAGAGGTCTGCCTATTATCCATAACTACTGAGAAAATAAAGTCAGTTGTCTCATGAGAATGCTGCAGTAATTATCACATGTATTTACAAATTATCGCCTTACTGCTGGTTACATCCACTTTAATTACTGTTTCATGGTACAGGAACAACTCCTTGGCACTCTCCTCCAACTGCCTCCTTCTGAACCGTCAGTGTCATCATTTGTGATTATTTTGATATCCATTAAATTCATAACACTTTTTTTTTTTCAACCTGCACTCCTCTAGAATTCATTCTGCCTCCTCATAAGACTGAAACCACCCCATGACATAACATGCTTTCTTCCATATTTAGCATGAGCATTTTACTCAATGGATTAAATAATTAACTCCACGAGTTTTCAGTGGAGTTTTTGTTAACACTTGCACCAGTGCTTGTAATTCTGCATCAGACATAATATCTGGTATGCTTGTGAACAGAAGGTTCTGTCACATCAACCTATTTTCTAGGTTACCCACTTTCCTCTTCTGGATGTCTAATAGCAGCCCCAGTCAGGACTCTTATCTACTTGAAACATATCAGCTATTTTTCAGGCTGGACTGCTGCTTGGAGTTTCCCTCTTATGACTTTTTGTCCATTTCTTTTAATTCTTCTTGCTGCAATCCAGAGTGCTCTGCTACACAATTAAATGCTTTGAAAATTGCATCTTCTTCTCCTTCGATCTTGCACCCTAAAATGCATTACATTTTCTGCCTCTTCACTTTTTAATCTCCTCCATCCTGAACTATGTTTTAGGAAGGAAGTTGCTTCATGCACTTCAATTATCTTATCCAACACCTGAACTTGAGTAAATATGCTGCTTATATCTTGAATCCTACTCAGCCACCCCTCGTGTCTGCCCAACCTTACATAAAAAGAAAGCAGAAGAAGAAACTCATTTAATTGAAATGAAACATTAGGATTTTGCATTGTAAAGCAATGGGATGATGAAATGTCTGATATAATAATATGAGCACATACTTGGATAAAGGCCTGTGTGTTTTCTGGGGTCAACCTAGGAGGCCCACAGCGGTTAAGCGGTTATTGCCAAAGTGCTTCTGTAAACAGGAGATAGTTTTGCATGGGTGCTGCTCATGACAAAGTATAAAAAGGTTTCTCAGCACTTCCTTGTATCTCACTAACAACAATCTAAGTACTTTCCCTGAACTGGTTGGGCAGGTTTTTCTACTGCTTACTGTGGTAGGCAGTTTTACATTCTCTGAAACAGAATTATGGTTAGATAATTTTAAGAACATTTCAGGTAGACATGCACAGTATGACAGACTCCTATCATGTAGGTGATACTTAGAAAAGTGATTCATGTTTAAACATGTTGATCATTTGAAAAATATTATGATAGGTGCTATGTAATACTTAGAAAATGCACTACCAATTTACTCGCTCCATCAATTTTTCTACAGTGTCAAAATACATAAGAGGTGAAGTGACATGGTGCTACAATGTCAGAAATGCTAGAACTCAGAGGTAATGTGACACCATTTAATGGAAGAAATTTTATCTTGTCAAAAAACGTTCATGCTATATGATTCTATGTATTCTGAAAGATCAAATGTAAAACATCAACTAGTCCAATAAAAGACAGCATATCGCTTTTATGTCTTACTGTCTCTGCTTTCAGAACCTTTACGTCTAAACTCTTAGAAAGACAGACACCAGGGATACGCTTTATATTGTGCCCCAAAGGCACTTAAAAAGGTTCCAATCCTGTACCCGCAGCACTCACACAAAACTCCTCAGCACAACGTTAGTTTTCTACACCACCACTAGATCCCAGGAATACTACTAACACATTAACCTATGCATTTGTTAAAAAAATTAAGTAAAAGCAGGGAGAAGATTCAAACATTGCACCTTTAACACACAAAATAGTTTACCAAGCAAGAGCCTTAAAGGGACAATCCCAGTGTCTAAAATTCGGGTCCGACTACAACGAAAACAAGTAACGCCCACTTTAGTTATGTCACTCACATTCCCACCCACAGTGTCATTTTTCTGTTAAATTTCCTGTATTGCTTAAATTCCAGTCTTCTTTTGTTTCCTACTGTTAACTACCATTGCATTTTGTGTTCCTGTGCCATTTGAATCGGATCTACGTTCCCAATTCTTCACATGTAATAAGAGTTTGCCGCTGTTTATTCCATTTTTTTCACTTGTATTATCAGTAGTTTAACTTTTTTTTCCAGATATACTTTCTGTAGGATCGTTATTAAGCACTTGTAAGTGCAAACTGCTCCTTACATTAACTTTTTATCGGAATGGTAATTCGTTGTGCTTCCCTTACGTAGTTTCTTTTAAAGTGACTGTAATATGTTTTAGTTTCAGCCTTCGTCTCCTTCACAAACTCTTTTTTTGGGGGGGGTTGGGGCTGGTGGTAGCCGTTTGATTTTTCATTCAGGGGAAGGCATGAGAGGACATCAGGAAATGTGGCAAACCCGATAGTATTTTGCTTTTACTTTGGAGCTCAAGTATCGTTTCTGTTTACATCACTGTCACCTGGAGTCTGACTGGTGTGTGACAAGAGTTGGTGTTATTACTAGTGCTCCGCGAGTGATCTGCCCTTGATTCTTTTGGCTTATTTGACCATTACTGATCATTGGTGAGCACACCCGTCAGCAATTGCTATCCAATTTACTAGTTCTCGTCAAACTGTTATGTGAAAGCCATTCACATGGGTTTTACAGTGTAAATTTTCAGCCGTCTACAAGAAGCAAATGGTAATTGTACATTCATAGCTCTTTAAACACTCCCACTATTCAGTTATGAAATTGGTATAATAAAATTAAAATTAACAAGCACTTCTGGACACTATAAAGTCTATAATTTGTTTAAAATGGTTTGCCTACACTTGTCCCACAAAATCGTACATAGAAAGATCGAAGCAAAATTCAGGTTGATATCAGGCCGCATACCCTTCAAATGTTCAGATTTTTGCCTAATATTTTCAGTATTTTCCAAATAAAATGTGCGGTTTCCTTACAAATCATTAATGACTGAAGTCACTAAATAATGATAGACATTCGATTTTCAGGATTCATACCCTTCATAAAATGAACGCCTTGTTTTCGTAACTTTCTAAGTTCACAAGCGCAGTATTTAAAAAAAAAAAATATCCCCATTTTTGGGCCTTTGTCCCCCCACTATTTTAGGCTTTCTCCGGATTTCATGTGGTAAGAGGTTGAGAGGATGCCTGCGATTATTAGTTGATTTAAGAACTTCTTAAATGACTTCAGCCTTTAGCCTGGTAGTTAACCGAAAATAGCTGAAAAAAGGTCAATATCAACACCGAGGACCCAAAACAAGGCATAGATCTAAACTGTCCCTGATTTTGTTCCTCATAACATTTTTGATTTTTTTGGAAAATTACCGACCATTGCAGTCAGTCAATTATACAGCTTTAGTATCATGCTGGTTATTCTTCTGAAAATGTATGTTAATACAAAATATGTTTTTCTTAGATTAATATTTAAAATTTGTCCAGGGTTAGTTTTGCTTTGTCTTAGATTCTCCAACAAAGACGATTTATGAAAACAAAGCTACTCCCATATCCACACTAACGTACCAGTAAGCCACCTCCAACTTAACCCCCCACCCCCGGTCGCGCGCGCGCGTGTGTATATATATATATATATATATATATATATATATATATATATATACGCATGTATATGAAAAACCACAGCGTGTGTCTGTGCAGCCAAAAAGGAATATACTCAGAACAACCAAAAGGTTCACATGGTGCGACGGGCAATCCAAAAAAAAAAACAACTCGGCAAACATTTACCATCCACTTAGGAACCAGTCCACGAAATACGTAAAAAAACTGCAGAAGCCTTTTAACAAAGTCTTAAAAATTCAAAGTTGTACAAATGGACACTACAACGAAAAACAAAAAGACTTTCCTAGTAAAAACAGTGACGGTTTAGTGCTTTTGCTCTTTCTGAAACTAAGAACATCTTCAGAACCGTTAAAATGAATGTTAATTAACCTTAAATAATTTAAAAGGTTCAGTTAAATGATCGTTCAATATTTAAAGAAGCAGTACATAAAAAATATAAACAAGCATGCTGTGTTAAACATAAATATAGCTTGACTCGTAAATAATGTCAGATGCTTCAGCATGTAGGAAAACCTGCCCAATGAGCAGCCCATATGGGGTAGTGCATGGTGCAAACAAATATTTGTTATTACTAGGTTTTTACTAGGTTATGACACAGAACTGCGGTGTCGCCTCACAGTAAGACGCTGTCCTGTTCGATTCTCAGCTAGAGTGTCTTCTGTGTGGAGACATGCGTGAATGGGCGTACCTTCATTGAAGGTTGTGCGTCAGGGCCAGCAACTCGGCACGTAAACATCTACTGCCAATCATTAGCGGACCGGAGTTCCGCTGTGGCGACCCCTAACCGGAAAAAGCCGAAAGACACAACAACTAGGTTATGACACAGAAGTATGCACATATTGAGTGCAAATTAATACAGGACCGCTTGTATGAACATTTAAATATTTACAGAAATGCTGAGGTAGTTGTGTTTTTTATAATTCATAGGGTTGTCTCACAGTAGTGTAAAAAAAAAAAAAAGATGAAAACATGTTTTATTAATTGACAGCAAACATATTCGATAAAGATTCACATTTCTTTTCCCCTGCCAATAGTAAAGTGAAATAATTGCTTTTTATTTGGTTGTTGTATAACTGTGGTGGCACAAAGAGTGTAGTGCATTGTGTTGATTTTTTTTTTTTTTTTTTTGGTGTGTCACAGCTGTCAGGTAAGGGCAATATGTCCAAACATGCTTGTTCAAAGGACCCTGCAATCTAAGCCTTCAGTTTACTGTGAGCTGTGCCATTCTTGTCTGTGCTCAAATTATGGACAATAAGGTGGATATTATAAATATGCAGTTGAAGACTGTTTATTTTTTTATTTAAGATGTCATTGCCACTAGAGCTTAAAAAGAAGTCTTTATGTGACAAAAATTTTACTCAAATTCTACCAGAAATTTTCTTATGGTGCAAGTGACAGTATAGTTTTGTTCAGTCTGCTACACTACTTGGTCTTGTACAAATATCAGATTTAAAGACCCAAGTTGCATGGTTTCTTGACAGTTTTCTTATGTGAAATGGTACTAACTTTACAAACCTCATGTAGCCCACTTGAAGAGCCAGGTGCTGCCACTTTATATTCACAGTAAAGGTGCAGAAATGCACTAGTGTTTGTCTGTGGTTAATTTAACTGTTAAAAAAGCAAGTCGTACCATTGCTTTTTATTTACATTTGTTTACCAGGAAAATCCAACTGGGAATTAAAATGCATTTTCATCAGAGACCCAGGGGAAATAAGCTGCATGAGTGCAAAAGCATCTAGACTATATCCAAGACATATTAAGAGTAAGTAATGACTTAATTGCACCATGCTATACATAAACGTTAAAGTGAATAATTTATAAAAAATATACAAATATACTTTTGAAGATTGCATTCTTGTACACTTAATTTTTTTGTAAAAGCTTAAATTTAATACAGTGTTGGTGGTTGCTCTGTACAGTACACATAGCTTAAAGGAAATATTATACAAAGACAGTATGGGTGATAGGCACTCAAATAGCATGGGAGGTAATGACTATTGGGTGCCCAGGTTGAGCTGCCATAAGTGTGAAAAAATGAAAAAAAGAGCTCTCTATACCACTGTACTGGAAATGAGAGACTTGGAATTGGGACAAATAACAAGTTAATGTGAGACAAGGTAGAGCTGAGGATATATGAGTAGTAATTAGTGAGGAATATATAACTGAGGATATGCAAGGAGAAGGTAAGTGGTTATCGGAGAGAGAGATGTGTTTGGGATAAGAGGTCACTTGTGACCTTGAGAAGGTCAGTGATATTTTGAGTGAGCATTCTGATGATGCTTAGCTTAGAAGAAGTGAGTCTGCACAAGGATGTGCAGTGTTGATGGTTTGCAGTATGGTGCTGTACGGGGCAGGAGGAAGTAGGGGGAAGAGCTTATCAGGTGGTTCAGAGCTGTGACATTGCCATGTATCAAGAAGGAAGTGCTTTGCGCTTTTGAAGGTTTTGTTGCATTTATTTGACAGTGGGGTTCCACTATTTGGTACAATGCAAGCATTTAGTGAGTTCCCATGAGAGTTGTGTGAGAAATATCACATTTTCCAGACTTTTTTTTAGATAAACAGAGTACAAGAAGAAGGGGCATACCTGTGTAGTAGACTTTGTGGTTGGTGGAGGATTTGTTGTGGCTTTTTTAATTGGTTGAGTTTAAAAAGGTTAAGTAAGTTTAGCCAGTTAAGAGCTACACAGTGGTGTGTTCTAGTAGGAAAGTTTGTGGACTGCACTGCAGTCTTGTATGGCAGTTCAAATTGTGTGAGATGTGTTAATTTGTAGTTTGATAAAGATTGCTGGGGTGTATGTCAGGGGAAGACAAACAGCCTTTCATGACTGGTTTTAAGGTTACTTGGTGAATGTGTAGATCAAGTTTTATATGTTCATCAGTAGTGATTCCAGGCTATTTAGAGTGGTGAACGAGTTCAATTAATGTGCCATCATATGACTGAAGCCTAAGTGGGTTGAGCAGTGTTGATACCAGTTTAGGTGTGAAAGGTATGATTTGTCACTAGATCCTACCCAGTTCGGCTTTGTCAAGGGCAGATCCTGCCTTTTGAACCTGGTTAACTTCTTCGAAACAGTCACCAAAGCCATAGATGAAGGGAAGGTAGTCCACACAGCCTATCTGGACCTTGCAAAGGCATTTGACACAATACCCCACTTGGGCATCATAGATAAGATATCCAGCTTAAATATAAACCCCTATGTCACAAGATGGGTCGCAAACTGGCTCAAAGACAGAACCCACAGAGTGAGAGTTGCTGGAGCCATGTCAGACTCAAAACCGGTCACAGGTGGTGCCCCACAGGGTTCTGTCCTGGGACCACTCTTGTTCGGTATATACTTTTCCGAGGTACAGGCAAATGTGGGAGGACTATGGCTCACCAAGTTTGCAGACGACTGCAAACTGGGCGCCATAATCGACTCTCCAGCTGACACAAACATCCTTCAAAAAGGTCTCACAGAGACAGATAACTGGTGCCAGCACCATGGTTTAAAGCTAAATGCCAAAAAGTGTATAGTCATACCCTTTGGCAAAAACAATGTGCCCACAAATTACCACATAGGCGGAAACCCATTAAGTACAGAGAAAGTTATTAGGGACCTGGGGACCCAAGTTGATAGCAATCTCTCCTTTGACAATCACATTGCCAAAGTGGTTAGAAATACCTTCTACATAGCCCACCTCATCACGAAGGGTTTCACATCTAGATCAAAAGAGGTAATCGTGCCCCTTTATTCATCCCTCATCAGGCCCATCATAGAATACAATGCCCCTTTTGGGATGTACCTTACCCGACACCTGCAGCAATTAGAAAGACCCCAAAAGTATCTGACCAAGAGGATCAAGGGTCTCAAACAAATGCCATATGCTGCTCAGTTAAAAAAACTCCAGCTCTACTCAGTTGCATACCGCCTACTTCGAGGCGATCTATGCCTGACATACAAAGCCATGTCAAATCCAGAATTAATGGACATGCTCCACCTCAGTAAATATAATTCCCTTAGAGCCATACGTTCAAGGGACTTGAACCTCTGCAGAGAAATAAATAGAACTTGCTGGAGAGACAGGTTCATAATCCAGAGGCTCCCTTCGCTCTGGAATAGAATTCCAGTTCATGTGAGGCAGAGCACCTCACTGAATCTCTTCAAGAAGAATCTCGATAGGTGGATGGAGGATCGTAGGTTTGTCCCAGGGATTACTCCCGTGTCACTATTAGACAGAGGCACAGTAAACTAAACCTTAAAAAGGGCACAGTATACTCAAATCAAGGGGTGGCGTAAGCCATACAGAATCGGGCTAGGCTTATAATTGCCCCAGGGCAGATAGCCTAGTATGAACCTAAGAACCTATGTGAGCCATAGAGAATTGTAGAGTACAACATTAACATAACAGACAAAAATTGTAGTTAGATGGATGCTTTGGCTGGGTGAAATTATACATTTAGCAGAACCAGCATTGAGCCCTGACTTTTTTTGCTAGTATAGAACATACAGCAGTAGAAACAATAATGGTTTAACTGTTTTATAAATATAGTTCACTGTAGTGTTTGGTGGTGATCATGTATGATGGTGGCATACATAGATAGGAATACACAGTAAACTGACAGAGCATGCAGCACTTATAGTTAAAATAAGATTGTCATCAGCTTCATTGACTAGTAGTGTTAAAAGACGCTAGGTAGGAAAAGAGGAAGTGTGTATAGGAGTGTTTGCAGTTATTACCTATGGCTAGTACATGAAGAAGACCCTGAGTTATGCAAGTGTAAGGTAATTACATGTGTTATCTGGTGATTGGATGTCAAGAGACAGTGCATGTCGTTTTTTTTTTCAACATCAGTGTCTAAGACAAATCTTTGAACGCTCAAAATTTCGTACTTTATATGTTTGAGAGCAAACGTTTGAAATTTTAAGTCTTTGAAGACTGACTTTGAATGGGGCCGTACAGTGCAGATAGGGAGAATTTCCATTTTCTGCAATGAAGTGCAGTCTCGTAGTTGGTGTGTATATAAGTAGGGGTGGTGTGTTGGTGAAGGGTGGCTTGCCCCTGAGTCACACTCTTAAAACTTTTTTTTTCTTTTTTTATTTTTATTTGATGTTGGAACATGGTAATGTTGAACCTTTGTTCTCCACCATGTAATGTTTGCCATTTTTGATGTTGCAACATTTAACATAGACCCCAACATCAATATCATAGAGAGCGTCTTTAGCATACAGAGTAGTCATGATCAAATGATATGTACTCTGTCTTTTACTTTACCCTATTGCTGTAGTGTAACATTTTTGAGTAAAGTTAGTGTTGTCTACTCTTATCTTGTCAAGGCTTTTCTGTCTGCGCTATAAGGTTGAGTGGCATGCCTTCAGTTTTAACTGAAATGTCATGAAATAACAAGAAATTAATGGCTTTTCTTGCATGTATGCTAGACAGACTTTTTTGTGTGTAATTAGAACTGGTCAGTACAACTTTATTCATATATAAATAGACACACACATTCCATGTTAAATTCTAGTTTAATTTAATTTTACACACTAAATTAAGTAAGCAGACAGACAAGTGCCATGTGAAGTAATAGTTTTATTTATTGCACTACTTCATAACTATGATGTCTAGACATAGAACGATGCAAAATGACAATTTGATGATTAATTATGACAATGAAGGACAGCTATAATACACACTGTTCAATTATAGGAACACCATTGCACATAAAACTAACAAAATGAGTAAACATGGAGAGAGCCTTCTATACTTAATAGAGCCAGTCTGTTAAACATCTTATTTAGATTTAGACATTTCACATATGTACATACATAGAAATATTTTGTGCTTGATAATGCCATTATTGTGTGTAAAGATGTAGTTGAGTTTGACCTTATTTCCAGTCCTTACATTTGTTCAAATATCATCTTGCTTGAATTCCTCTTCTGCATGTAGACAAAATGTTTGACATTCCTTCGCAAAGTGGTATAATCCTTTATTCTATTCACATTTTTGTGTTTTTGTCTTGCTCTATAGAGCTCATGTTGTGACTCAAAAGGGTCTCTCAGCCTCCCACTTACAGGGTTATCAGTCTGAAATTAATAAGCACACCAACAAATAAAAAGCTGAATAAAGAAATAAGTTTAAAAAATTAAAATGATTTTAAACATGTAAGTTTAATTCATAGTATCTTGGAGAGTACAGTGAACATCTATTGCTTGTTTTCATCACATACTGAAGTAAACAAATGTTTCTCAACATGTACCATGTTATGTGTGTATATAGTTGGTAGTGTTACAGTACGTAAATCGCAGTAGGAGCTATTGAGAAAGGATAAATAGCACACTGTGAAAAGCGAAACTATGCAGTGAGTACTGATGTGCAGGGCATCTGCAATTGAGAGATATCTGTAGCACAATCATGGTAGATTGAAAAAATGTCAGCAGTAACTTATATTAATGACCTTATAGTGACATTAAAAATAGATGGTTTCTAAAAATACATACATCAATCGACTGATGTTGTCTGGATATATATTCGATATGCAGCTGGTACATTTGTAAGATGCCTGGTAATTATATATTCGTTTGATGTTCATCGGAATTTAGTAATCATGCAGTTCAAAAGACCGATAATAAGCGTAGCCAGCTAAGATCGAGCACTACTGAGTGAGTTAAGCTCTATGGACCAGAAGAACCATGCTATATACCACAAAGAGGATTAATGATTTGCAGGTTATTCATTCAGAATACTGAATAGAGACCATGTCTAGTATTGCTTGACATGGACAGGAAGGTTATACTCCGTGAGTGTGCCAACACTCAAGTAAGATTACGATCTGTAAAAATTTGGGTGAATGAAGGAAAGAATACTCTTGTTACTTGATAGGTTGATTGGTGGTTAGTAGGATACTGACCCATAGGTCTTTATAAGCCTATACATGGGTACACAATATATTACTAGAGAAACACAATATTAAGGATCTAGCCGAAAGACAAAATCTTAGTTAACAATAGATGCTCATATCTAGGAGCATAATGGGTGAAATCCTGGAAAGGAATTTATGGTTTCCCATCCAGGCATCTAGGCTACATGTAAACAGGCTCATCTAGAGGCTCTGTTTGATGTGAATTGCTTGCCTATTCTGGAGGAGTGGTAATCTCTGAGAGACATATCTGTCCAGCAGGTCCTATTTATGTCACGGCCACGGATAAGGTGCATGAAGCAAGTGATCCTTATCCCATTATCCCATTATTCTTGCTGATGTGCATAGTTTCAATGTAGGTTTGGAACCTAAGATTGGTGTGTATGGCGGGCACAAATCTACAGTAAGTAGTCTGTATGCTACTGAGTACAGTGACGGTTATTTGAGTCTGTCAGTGCATGACATGTGGTGGAGACACTGTAATTTGCTTGCTTATAAATCTCTGGGGTCTCTCAAGTTGCTGATGGTGGGAGGGTAGGTAAATACAAAGGGAGCATTGTATTCAGTTATTAGTCTGATGCGGGTTGAGTACAGGGTAATTATGACCTGTTTTGCTGTTAAGGCAATGCCTTTGCTAATGATGTGAGCAATGGAGAATGCCTTAGTTACCAGAGTAGACACATTGTGGTTAAAATTTAGGCTACAGTCAACTTGCATTCCCAATTCTATCAATAGTGAGTTGTTACTTAGGGTATTATTATTTATATGGTAGTCTGCATGGATATCATTTGTACCTAATGGGATGATAATGCATTTTATTAGCACGGAGATTGGGTACATGACTGTGGCAACAATTGTATAAGTCCCTTTTGAAGTATATTGACATCTTCTGGCCATTAAATGTTTATACCTAATTTTCATTCATGACCAAAGTTAGACACACGCCGTCAGTTTGCCCTGAACTTCTGAGAAGTGTATGCCAAACAATAGGGGGCCAACACTGACCCCTGTGGAACCCCACTGCAGACAGGTGTGCTGGTGAAGGTGAAGTCGCGAATGTTGACTGAGTGTTATATGAAGGTGAGCCAGTTACCCACCCATCTGACAACATAAGGGTTTATATTCAACTGGGAGAGTTTATCAATGATGCATGAATGTGCGACTGTGTTAAAGGACATTGCTAACCTAGTCAACTGGTCTCCTTTGCAAACCCTGCCATTAGACGACGCTGTTAACCACTTCAACCACACCTTCCTTACCATTCTTGATCATCATGCCCCCATGCGCTCTATACGTATGAAATCTAGAACTGCAAAATGGCTTACAACAAACACTAAACAACTTATGATTAGTAGAAACAAAGCCTGGACTAAATGGCGAACCACTAAAAACCCAGTTGACCACCTTAATTATAAACAAAAAAGAAACCTGACTAAACTAGCCATCCTACATGATAAAAAAGATTTTTACATCCAGCTACAAAATTCCTCCCAACACCAGCCAAAGAAATTCTGGAATACTATAAACTCACTACTATCCCCCAGCAAAATAGAAACTCCTAGCCCAACAGGCTCCCACCCTGACACACCCTTAAATACTGCTAATGCCTTTAATAACTTCTTCACCTCAACAATATTCAATCTAGCTAACCAGCAAAACCCTGACCCTGCTTTACTAGACACCCCTAACTGCACCCCACCACCATTTCATCTCAAACCTATACCCACATCATATATTCTATACCTACTTCAAAAACTTAAACCTTCCACTCCCTCAGCCGACAAAATCCCAGCAGAATATCTCCAGCTAGGAGCTAAAGCAGTTGCCTATCCAATCTCTATACTAATTAACAGAACCATAAAAGAAAGTACCATACCTTCACTCTGGAAAATCTCCCACATCATCCCACTCTTCAAAGGTGGGGATTCCTTTGAATACTCAAACTACCAATTGCGCTTCTATCTCCCATTGCAAAAATAATGGAGAAATGCATCCATAAACAACTACTCAATCACCTCCTTCAAAATAATCTGCTAGCTAACTGCCAACATGGATTTCGTCCCTACCATAGTACCACCACAGCCTTACTATCCTTTATCGAATCCATTAATTACAACCGAAACAACAATCTTCCTTCATCAGCCTTCTTTGTAGACCTATCTAAGGCTTTTGACATGGTGAACCACCAACTACTCCTGCATCGCCTAAAATCCATTTCTCTCGATAGTATTGCACTTAATGGTTTACTTCCTACCTTCAAAATAGGAAACAAGCAGTGCTATGGAACAACAATCTTTCAGAGCTCCTACCATCCTCCCTAGGTGTTCCTCAGGGCTCCATCCTAGGTCCCCTTCTATTTTCCATCTTTATCAACGACCTACACCATGTCACCCCCCTATCTACTTGTATTCAATATGCTGACGATACTACTATCATTTGTTCTGCCTCCAACCAAAATGACTTACACTACCTTACCCAAAAAACTTTTACTACCATAGAGCAATGGTTCTCTAATCACTGTTTACTTCTAAACCCTAAGAAAACTAAACTGCTTCTCTTCCAACCTACACACCAATCCCCCCCTATTAACTTCTCTCTTACATCTAACAATGGCACCCTTATCTCCCCAGACCAAACAACCAAACTCCTAGGCATAACTATTGACAACCAACTCAAATTTGACTTACATATCAACTCAACCATAAAAACAACTAATAGAAAACTAGGTTCACTGTATAGAATCAAATCCTTCCTTACTTCGGAAGCAAGAACTACCATAGCCAGAACGCATCTCATCTCTACACTACTTTATGCTTCCCCTGTATACACAAACCTATCCAAATATAACATCAATAAACTTCCGTCAGCCTATAATAATATTGCCAGATTTGCCACATCCTCCCCATATAAAACACACCACTGCAAAAACCTCCGCCACCTAGGATGGCTAGAGCTACCTCACCTAATTCTATACTATCAGCTCTCTATAGCCCAGAAAGCCCTCCACCACCCTGGCAATACTCCTATGCTCTCCACCCTTATCAAGCCCTATAACAACCTAAAAAACCTTCGCTCATCTAGCAAAATTCTAATTCAAACCTCTCAAGCGAGGAATACTGCAGGAGAATCTATGTTCTCCAACTCAATTGGTAAAAAATGGAACCTACTTTCTCCCAACCTGACATCCCAAACCTCCGTCTCTATATTTAAAACTAAACTAAAACACTACCTAGCCAACCACTGGCTTTGCTCCTGTGACTACCCAAGCTGATCATCCTGTCTGTCATCTCCCATGCACACATCTTTCTTTCTTCCAGCTTTATGCTTTTAGTATTACCTATACTACTAAGACAAGCCCTCCTTATCTAGCAACTTTTCCCTAATCTACTTTACATTGCCTACTTGTAATATCATATTATAATCTATATTTCTCTATCCATTCTATTATTCAATTTATAGCACTATCCCTTTAACCTTCCTCTTATTGTCATTCAAATGTCCTAAGAATTGTGTATGCTTGCATATCCTTTACACTGTGTACTTTTTCTCCATGCCTATTCCTTATATTGTGTATTATACTGTCTGTCGTGGGTTGAATATGTGAATGTATTTGACAATATACTGTTAATTATCATGTAGTAGATAGCGGAGCTTTTCTCCTCGGGCCTCCACTGAAAATGGACATGTATCCAGTTGGACTAGCCCGGTTAACAAATGTAAAATAATAAAATAATAAAATAAAATAAAGTCCCGGTCGGATGTATGCTAGTATTTGCCTTCATTTATGCCTGTGGTTATGGTTTCGAAGTCATCTGTCAGGTTTAACAGGCATGGACTATCTTTTACAAAACCAAAATGTGTCAGATTAAGGGTTTGTAGGTCATCTATGCCCTTATTTATAGGATTCATGACAATTTGTTCATGGCCTTACATATAAGGATGGTTAAAATTATGTCTCTGTAGTCTGACTCACACTTTTAATAGTGTTGTCAAGCGGCACATGTCAAATGGAAAAAAAAAAACTGTTACTTATAAAACTAGCAATAAATGGTCACTGAAACGAAGGCTGTAAGGAACAGCTTATACTGTCACTGTAATCAAAATACATGACAGTGAATGAGTGTCTGCATGTATATATGTATATATCCGCCAACACAGCACATGTATGGGTGTGTGTACATCTGTGTACATAAACATAGAGACACACAAATTCAGACACAGATGTGTGTGTGTGTGTGTGTGTGTGTGTGTGTGTGTGTGTGTGTGTGTGTGTGTGTGTGTGTGTGTGTGTGTGTGTGTGTGTGTGTGTGTGTGTGTGTGTGTATGTATGCATTTTTTGTGAGCCTTTCTTATGGGGTCACCACTGAAATGGGCCTTTTGCCTCAGTTTTACTAACCCAGTTAACAAATGGCAAATTAAGAAAATAAATTATATATACATACATACATACATACACACATATATATATATATATAAAACAACATATAAACAGCAAATCGATTTCAAATAACCAAATAAATGCATATGATAAACACATAATGACACATGCAATTATTTATTTAAATGATTATCTATTTCCATCTTGATAAGGGAGTTAGTGGTCTCATCAACACAGACATCAAATTCACAAAAAAGGCAATTTTGAGAAAATGTATGAAAATTCAAATAGTACAGGTGATGTATACCACTAAAACAAGTAGCTGCAGTTCAGACAAAGTTTAAATAAAATGCACACAATATTACATATCCAGCTGAGAGAAATTTGGCAGGCATTCAAAAATGGCTTGAATAACTAACTGGTCACTATGACATAGTAAGGCTGTGGTTTTTACAACCACATGAATATAAACTTTACATATTGCATACATGCTTGTTATGCACATAGGAAGACTACGTTTACCTCAACTTTCAAATGGTAACCAGTGTAACTCGACTGCAGTGCAATATTCAGAAAAAGAGTGAAATATCCAATAATTTTACCACAATACAGGGAAGAAAATAAAATGCAGTTGAATGGAATGCATATTATACAGACAGGTGCTGTGTGTGTGATTCACGAAGGGCATCAGCTAATGGTAAATTACTTTTAGTACATTGACACAATTAAATTTCACAGCTGTCTGACATGTTTTCTTTTTATATTGTAATGTTATGAGTGTATTACTCTAGAATCTTAGGATATTTGCATGTCAGTGGGTTGGTTTCCAAGATGAGAATGTCCAAAGTAATGCTCCCTGTCAAATTTGGGAAAACTGTCTTATAAATGTATGTCTGCATGAGTACATGCACTAATAAGCAACATAATGCTGAACATATGACAAATAATTAACAGTGAAGGGGAAAAAAACATGTGGCAACAAGGATGAAACATAAGCAAACAAAAGTAAATAAAATTGCCTAGGTTGGGATAATGTAAGTTTTACAAAAAACAGCACATAGTCAAGATATAATTTGACTGCTGCAAAGGCTGAGTGTGACTACATAGCATATCAAGTGGATTGTAAACCAGTCATTCAACTAAAAGTCTCTGGGTGGGGAGGGAAAGTACAGAACAACAAACTGTAAATTCTAAGCAGTGCTTATAATAACAGTGCCACACTGGAGTTTGTGAATTCTAACATCCAGTATGCAAACAAACATATCTGAAAATCCTGCCTCTGTGTGAATATGTGACTTACACTGCACTAAAGAGTAAACAAAATACTCTAGCAAGCAACTAATTTTAGAAACAGAATAATGCCCCTTTACAAGAATTGCTTTACTGCTGTGCTTTCTAGAGTAGCAGCTGCAGCAGTCTGGTCGTAAAATGCATGAAAGGCTACTTTTCTCAATGGATAAAATGCACAGGTTAGACTAATGAATGGCTCACATTGAGAGCTGTTGTCAGTAGAACTGCAATTTGAGATGGAATCTGTCTAAAACCTTGGAAACTTCCTGGAGGTAAGTTTATCATACCTCCCTCAGACAAAAATGGGCATGCTCAGAAAAGCAAACCTGAAATGTAAACAAAGTCTGAATCAAAACAAAAAAATCCCTGGGATTGTCCCTTTAAACCACTGCACTAACTGAGAATTGCTTTAAGAGGGTACTTTTTACAATAAGAAGTATGAAACTCTAATGTCTGGCATCATTTACAGATTGAAATGGTCTGAATGATGAAGGACAGGGCATATATACTGCAATAGTAAGATCATTCTGTGAAATTAGACAACAGTTGAGAGGGATGGGATGTATCCATGTTGGGACAGGCTTTGGAACAAAGCCAGAATTCTTAAACTATTACATGAACTCAAATAATTCTGGCAGCTTGTGAATGAAGAAAACTAAAGATGTACTGCCCCAAACACAGCCTATGATAAAAGTGGAAAAAGCGCTCAGCATAGAAAAAGTAAGAACAGCACAAAGGGAAAGCAGTAGGCTCAGATGAGGTCACACAGAAGATACGATCAAGATGTTAGGGGTGAGTTAGGGAAGAAATTGCTCCAGAGGGTACTCCCAGCAGTATGGAGAAAAACATGCATCCCAGATGACTGGATAATAAGCATTTTAGTGCTAGTGTATAAGAACAAAGGGGACATTCACAATTGTGGGCAATACAGAAAAACCTAATAACTCAGCCAGTGACTAGCTATTTATTTATTTATTTATTGACATTTGTTAACCGGGTTTGTCCAACTGGGCTTGTGGCCCATTTTCAGTGGAGACTGAAGGAGAAAAGCTCAAGTAGTACATTTTTAAACAAGTACAATTTTTAACAATATAGACATAATGACAGTTATAGCAAAAAGATTCACATATGTTGGGTTACATGCATAAAGTTAAAGTTGGATTAAAAAGAAGCTAAGTAGCATAATTTTACATTGATATAGTTCAATAGGTCAACAATAAAACTTTTTTGTTTGTATAAAATTATGCAAATGCATAGTAGACACACTGGAGAGAGAGGTGTAATGAGGTACTAAGTATGGTCCTTTTGAAGGTACATAAAGGGAAGGAAAACTAGGTGGGGTCATGGCAAGGGCAGGTTCTGGAATTGAGAAAATAAGCTTTTAGTTCATTTTTAAAGTGTGAGGTATGGGAGATTGAACATAAGTCAAGGGGAAGTTTGTTCCAAGCATGGGCAAGGGAGTGCTTGTAGAGTAGTTTGCCTACTGACCTTTTTGGGTGGTAGATATCAAGTAATTGTTGGTTAGAAGTACGGAGGGTCTGGGATGGGATGTAGATGGAGACTAAGGAAGATAGAGATGGACAGAAAGAGGGTTTATAAAGAATAGAGTGTAACATATGAAATTGATAAGATAGCAGAAATTGGGGAAGTTTAAGCCATTGAAGAGAGTTTAAAGAAATGCAGTGGTGTGAGTTGTATGGGGAGTTAGTAATGAATCTGGCTATGTTACAGTAATTCTGTTGGAGTTTGTTTAGAGTGGAGGCCTGGATATTGGTAAGAACTGGGGCAGTGTATAAGAGGGAGGAGAGGAGGAGTGCCTGGCCCAGGGTAAGTCTGGATGCAGGGGTTAGGAATTTTTTGTTCCAATATAGCAGACCTAGTTTCTGGTTTGTTTTTTTATACATTGGAGTATGTGTAGGTTGAACCTGAGTTCGTCATCGATAATGACCCCTAGGAGTTTTTTGTGGGTGTCAGGTTGGATGTTTGTATTGTTAGAAGATTTAATAAAAAAGGAGGTTTTGTGATGAGAAAGAGAATGGGGAAGGAAAAGTAGGAGTTTGGTCTTTTTGGGATTTAGGATCAATAGGTTGTGAGAGAGCCATTGTTCAGTGGATAGTAGGGCCTGTTGGGTCAGGGAGTGTAGTTCAGGAATGTTCTATGAGATGGATATAAGTGTGGAGTCGTCGACATACTGAATAAGGAAGGATTCTTTGCATGAGGTGTAAAGATCATTGGTGAAGATATTAAACAAAAGGGGTCCCAAGATGGAGCCTTGGGGAACACCAGTGGAGATGGGAAGGAAAGGTGAGGAGGATGAGAGCCATTTGACAGATTGTTCCCTGCCAGATAGGTAACTATTAAACCAGGCAAGTGCGGAGGGGGATAGGTGGAGATTTGCAAGTTTGGATAGTAGTAGAGGATGACAGACAGTATTGAAGGCTTTGGAGAGATCTAGGAAGAGACAGGAAATGAGTTTATTGTTGTCTAGGGCCTCTGCAATGATATGAGTGAAGGAGAGGAGGGCAGTGGTGGTGCTGTGGTAAGGACGAAATCCATGTTGGGTAGGGATAAGTAAGTGGCGCGTGAGGAGGTGATTGAGAAGCTGTGAGTGAATACATTTTTCTAATATCTTGGAGAGGGGGGACAGAATGGCAATGGGTCAGTAGTTTGAGGGGTCAGTGGAGTTTCCACCTTTATGAAGAGGGACGGTAAAGAAAGATTTCCAAAGGGTGGGGACAGTTGATTCCAAAATAGATCAATTAATTAGTATAGATATAGGATAAGCAATTGAGTCAGCAGCAAGTTTGAGGAATGTAGAAGATAGATTGTCAGTGGAAGGAGAGCAAGGTTTTAGCTTGAGTAGTACAGATTTGATGTAAGTAATGGGACCTGGCTCAAAAGAAAACAAAGTTGTGATAGTGGGACTTGGAGGGGTGGGTGTCGAAGTAGAGTTTGGCTTAGCGGTTACTAAATTTTGGATGGAAGAGATAAAGTGTTTATTCAGAAGGGTAGCTGTTTCCTGAGAGGAAGAGTTAGGGTATGGGGAGGGATTAGAGTGCTTGCCAGGATAGAGGATGTTGAGAGTTGACCAAAGTTTTCGTGGATTGGATTTGTTGTTAAGCTGAGCAGAACTATAGTAGAACTTTTTCTCATTAGTTGTATGTTTTTTTGCAAGGTTCCTCGGTTGCCTATATTTTTGAAGAAGAGGTAGTTGTTTAGTTTTAGTCCAGGTTTTCCAAGCACTACCTCTTTGTTTCATAAGGGACCTAGTCTCCTTGGAGAGCCAGGGAGCATGATTTGATTTTACTCTGATCTTCCTAGAGGGAGCTAAAGAGTTTAGAGTACTCATGAAGATGCTATTGAAAGTACTTACAGCATTGTTTAGGGGGAAGTGTTTTAGGATGGACCAGTCTATGTTTTGGAGAATGGAGTAAAATTGGGATGAATTGAACGTCGATAGTTTTTGACAGTCTTTGATAAGGTGGGGTTTAGGAATATGGGAGTAATGTCTTAAGATGGAGGTAGGGAGATGATCACTGATGGAGTCAGGTAAGGTGGTGGGATTGTGGTATTGGTGGGGAGAATTGGTAAGGATCCAGTCTATGATGGAGTTGGAGGTGGAGTTTTTATGGAAGCGAGTGGGAGATATTATAAGTTGTTGGAAGCTGTGAAGGTGGATATTGAGTTGGGGGGAGTCAGTTGTGAGTTTGGCCCAATCAATGTTGACATCACCAAGGATACGTGTCTCATACTGTATGTTGTGGGAGAACCATGATAGGATGTTTTCAAGAATGGGCAGATTGTTACCAGGAGGAAGGTAGATAGAGGCAATTGCAAGTTTTTTGTGGGGATTCAGATGGCAGTTAAGGATGATGATTTCAGCTGGGAGGAAGTCAGGAATTAGGGAAGGGTATGGTGAGAGGTAAAGGTTGTTTGAGTAGAGGATGGCCACGCCACCCCCTTTTTTGCAGGTCTTTCAGATTGGAAGATATTATAACCTAGTGGCAGTATTTCACTATTTGAGATTTGTGGCTTGAGCCAGGTTTCAGATAGGGAGAGGATGTGAGGGGTATTGGGAGCTATCCATGAGTGCATCTCAGTAACTTTATTTGCTAGACTCTGAATATTCAATGAGTAAATAGTTAAGAATTTGGATGGAGATGATTGTTGTGACTGAGGTTGGTGACTGTTAGGGGAGTAGGATGGGGGCAGTGTAGAGGTAGTTTTGGGGAGAGTGAGGGCTGGGAGAGAAGAAGAGGGGCCATGGTTGGGATGGATATCTCCAGAACAAAGTAGATTTTTAGTGAGGAGAGGGTGTGTAGCAGATGCTAGATGGAGTATGTATAGTTTTGACTTAGCTTTATGAGAAGGTTTAAAAACCTGTATTATGGATAGTTTATACCTGTGGTGGTGGTGCTGCAGTAGCGTTGTCACCTCACAGTAAGACGCTGTCCGGTTCGATTCTCAGCTAGAGTGTCTCCTGCGTGGTGACATGCGTGAATGGGTGTACCTTCGTTGAAGATTGTGCATCAGGGCTGGTAACTCGGCATGCAAAAATCAACTACCAATCATTAGCAGACCGGAGTTCCACTGTGGCGACCCTTAACCGGGAAAATCTGAAAGACACAACATTATGGATAGTTTATATAGACTTGAGATAGAGGTAGTAAAGAGATTAGGAGAGATAGTAAAAGATGAAGTAGTTGGATATATGTTGTATGAGTGAGAAGCTGGTGAACATAGGAGTGGGTCAGAGAGACTGGAGTGGTAAGAGGTGGAGATAGAGAGAATAAGGAGTAGTGTGGAAGATATTAGAAAATAATACATGTTGGAATAAAATATGGTCAGATAGAGTAGGTAGAGACAGTGGTATAGAGGAAGTGGTGTTGACAAGATTGACAGATTAGTAAGGTGGTTATGGCAATAGGCAGGAAGTGGAACTGTAGTGGCTAGTGAGACAGGAAGGGGAGGTATAGTTAGGTATAAAAGGTAACTGTAATGGGGGTGGGTGGATGTGGGGATAGCGTAGGGGAGTGAAGTTAGCCCGAGCGTAGCGAGGGCGAACGGAGTGAGGCTAGCACTCTGGGCAAGATGAAGTCAGAGAAACAATCAGAAAAAGATAGTGAAAAACTAGCTTGAGAGACAAGGATATAAAGTTTCTAACGGTATAGTCATAGTCAAGGTATAGTCACCAGAAATAAATAAAAAAGAAATAAAATATGAGCAGAAGTATGCTTACAAAAGGACACTGGCCTCAAGCTACACAAGTAGATTTACTTGAAGCAAACCCAGTGTTGTATGGTTAAAATAAGCTACAATAGAGAGGGGCTTTGGAGGGGGAAAGAGGTCTTACTAGCAGCTAAAAGCAGGGCAAAAAAAAAAAAAACAATATATAAGAGTCTGAAGACAGTAAAATAGGGCAGGTGCACTAGCAAAGGCAGTTATGAGTGAGGCTAGAAATTAATTCAGGGAAGGGCAAAGTACAGAACATTTTCTAACTTTGTGGGCAAAGTCGGGAACTCACTTCCAGCTGACCTCACACAAATAACCTTGCATTCTCTATTCAAAAAAAGCCTCAATCAGCATCTCATGGCACACTGGCTATGTCCACGTACTAACCCAGACTAATTCTCTTAACTACTCAGTCAAGAACTTATCTCTCCTCTCTCTAAGAGAAATATATGTAACACATGACTTTTCACCTCACCATGCTTTCTATTTCTACCCTCCCACCCATCCTCCTCGCTCATATATTTCTTATCTTTTTTACCCTACTTATACACTACCATACATCTATTACTAGGTCAAAGTTAATAATCAGGGGATATCCTACACTAATTCACACTTTTCCATACCTTTCCCTTTTACTACACTAACTATGACTTTTCCTAATGCCCTATAACCTTGTTAGTCTTTTAATGCCTATTAGAATTGTTATTATCTGTTACCTATGTATTATATACACATTTATGACTACCCTGTTTATTATCTGTATGATTGGTGCTTTTATTACAATATTTTGTATGTTATCTAGTTAGCATTCTATACCAAGATATACTGTACAATGTTATTCATATGTGAGATGGAGCTTTTCTCCCCAAGCCTCCGCTGAAAACGTAAATGTATCCAGTCAGAATTTTCCAGTCAACCAATGTAAAATAAATAATACAAAGGTATCAAACTCCTGTCACTGCTTTAAACTGCTGGAGAGGGCGATTATTAAATTAATACAAAGAGTAGTAGAAAGTAAAATGGAAGATGAACAATTTAGATTCGGATCAGGATGCAGGGCAGCTGACCTGATATTTGCAATGAGGCAGCAGACAGTTAAGAAAAAGCTAATAATGAGGAAATAGTCCAACTGGGCATTCCTAGACATGGAGAAAGTATATGACAATGGTCCAAGAAAGCTGATTTGGGTAGCCCTGTAATGGTTTAAAGTCCCAGAAACATTGATAGAATTATAACCTATGCACAAGGACGCAAAGTTACAAGTACGGACAATGTTCAGATTTACAGGGGGGTTTCCAGTAGGAGTGGGAGTGCATCAGGGTTCAGCTCTGAGTTCACTGCTGTTCATACTGGTAATGGACCAAATTAGTAAGCAGGTCAGACAGGACAGATCAAAAAAGCTGGTGTATTCAGACAATTTGGCATTACAAGCAGACTCTGAACAAAAACTTCAGCAAATGATAAATGGATGGAATGCAAAACTGAAGGTACACATGATAAAACTGAATACAGAAAAGACAGTTGTCATGGCAGCAAATGGTGGGAATCAGAAGAAGCTGAAAACTGAGATAGAAGGGGAAATAGCGGAGCAAGTTAACAGTTTCAATTATCGCAGAGGGGTGATTGGAGGATGGGAAGTCTGAATAAGCAGGTCAGAGCTAGAATAAGAGGGGCTGCAGCCAACAGAGTGTAAGGGGTAGTGTGTGACAGAATGCCAAAGAAGCTGAAAAGTAAGGTGTACAAAACAGTGGTGTGACCTACACTCCTGTGTGGTACATTAACAGGGACAGTGAAGGCAGAGCAGTTGAGAAAGCTAGGGGTGATAGAGATGAAGTAACTGAGATGGGTGATAGGATGCACACTGTGAGACAGACAAAGAAATGAGGACATCACAGCAAAAACCCAAGTAGCTCCAACTGCAGAAAAGGTCAAAGAAAGCAGATTATAGCGGTTCTAGCACATGTGCAGAAAAGCAGATGACAATCTGGTAAAGAACATTTGGGACATACATGAATAAGACAAGAAGAAATGAGGGCATCCAGCAAAGAGATAGATTGCTCGAAGAAGACTAGCATGACTGTCAAAGAAGGAAAGACAGTGGCAACAAGTCGAGAAAGATGGTGTCAGTTGATGCTACCCCCCAAACCCATCTAGAAATTGGGAAAAGTGGCTCACAGAAAAAGTTAATAGAGCAATAGGTCTGGCATCATAATGCACTTTACGAATAGTAAGAGGAATGAAGCTCTAAAAACTGACATTACGGACTGTCTATAAGGATCTGTAATTTATGAGGAAGGAACAAAAATAAGATCAATCAGGGATGTTCTGTACACTAAAGGACAGGTAAGAGGTATGTCAGAGTACAGAGGTATTTGAATGTGCGCATGTAAGGGGCATCATGGTAATCACAGGCAATTCATAAACATGCAAATTAGGCAATAATGAGGTCTTACTCACTGCAGCTAACATGTCTCTGATGCATTTTTCTGCACTGCAGAAACGGTCCTTTTTGGTTGCAGGTCTTATTACCAGTGGAATGCTGTTAAAATGGCTCACTTATAGTTAATGTAACATATTGCTTAACTAACCCATCCGCTAAAGATGAAAATTTTTTATAGTCGCAGAAGACAGTGACTTCACAAAACAGAATCTAAAGCAACTTTTGAAAACCCTTGCAACAATATGGGAACTAGAATTGAAAGTAGTAATTGTTATTATTACTTCTATTTTACTAAATATTCATGGTCAGGTTCATCCATAGGTGTCTCCCATGCCAGATGTTTTCATCCGCTTTGGTCATTAGTAGGTGCTTCCCAACATACTGTCACCCTATGTGGGAACATTTTTTGTTGAACCAGGTATAACATATATTATGGGTAAAAATCTGACAAAGATCAACATGCAATATATAAATTATCAGTTACTTCCAGAATGTTTAACGGGATTATAAACAGTACAGACCAAAGGTTTCTTCTGCATAAAACTGCATGCTATAGTTATTATGTCTGCCCCCTCCAGTATGCTAATACTTTACAAAATGACATAGTTGGTGTAAAGATGACATAAGAAGGGAGAAAGGAAGCGACAAATGCATACTGGACAGGGTTTTGACACCAGCAGAGTTAATGCAGAAATTATGTTTATTTCCTAAATGCAAATTAACTAGCAGATAAACAACAGTATGGTTTCAAAGAACTGTGGTCCTGCCAGTCTAATCTGATGCAGTCTCATGAATGGATCACCATCAAGGCCAACTAGGGGAATATACCCATCTTTATACTGTATTTGGTCTCAGTAAGGCCTTTTTGACATCATGCCTCTCAGATGAGATGTGGCTAATTAAAGGAAAGGGGATAGGAGCTAAACTGGTGAGACAGAAAGGAAATTGATTACTGAAGCAGAGGGTTGCAGACGGAACTGCTGAACAGAAGTCACTAACCAGTTGAGGGACAAAAGATATGATACTGGGGCTAAGTATGTCTGACAGCATACCACCTCAGGGCTACAGCACAAGGCCAGCCTTCTCCAGATTACACCAATAATTAGGCAATGGTCAAGGCTGGTAATATGATGCAAAAGCAATTACTACAGTAGCTCACAGGGTGGCAGCCATACCTCTCAAATGACCACGTTTACAGAATGTCCAGATTTAACTCTTACTTTTGGTCTGTTCTTCGTGTTCCTCATACACGTTGTGGTTTTCTGGCAAATCATTGGGGATTAAAGTCAGTAAACAATGACAGACGTGCATTTCAGACTTCATATTCATCAGAAAATGCAAAGTCTGTTGGCAATGCCTCTGGTAATACAACATAAATATCTCTTCTGCATTATCTACCTGATGTATACTTCCTGACTTTGATTAGCACCTTCAAGTGGAAGAAGGTGAGGGGTTTCAGGAGCAGGAGATGCTGAGAGATTTATGTTATGAGACTTAGGTACTATTCATGTTAGAAGAGAATATTACAGTAGTTTTTGCTGTGATGGACTGGTGAGGCATGGTACCAGAAAGTGAACTACATCCTTTCTCCAGCACAGTTACCTGTGGGCAAGGGGGAAGGGACCAAAACAGGCTTAGAGCTCAACATCCAATCAGCTAGCAGAGGAGGCAGATGCACATTAAATAGTGTGTACTATAACAGATGGCATGGTTTGTGAGGTAACAAAAGCATGAAGCCTTAATAGATCAGTGAAGCTCACGTCAGACAAATAAGCAGAAGGGGTGCCAAGACCCAAGGAGAAAACTGAGTAAAACCAGAGTATACAGAGTTAGCTGGAAGATGGTGATACTTCCAAAGACAAATATTAGGCCTGGTGCTTCACAGGACTGGAAGATGTAAAGTGACCAAAATCAAGACATGAATGGTATCTTAACTGGTACTATTGTCTGTTAACTGGGCATAAAATAGGTACTAACAATGAAAAAGGATTGTTTAAGTATCTGGATTCTGTAAATACTGGATTCTGTAAATATTGAAAGAGGAACTGAAAGTGCCTGTTATGTAGTGTAGGAACACAGCAAAAATAAGATGTATACAGACATCAGGAAATCCTCAAGTTTCATAATTCTATGCAGCTATAAAGATATATATATATATATATATATATATATATATATATATATTTTTTTTTTTTTTTTAACATTTGTTTACTGGGAAAGTCCGACTTGGAATGAAGCCAATTTTCAGTGGCGGCCCAAGGAGAAATCCTCCAGATGTATGTCTTTATAACGTGGGAGGAAACCGGAGCACCCACAAGAAACAGACATGAATGCAGGGAGGACATACAGACTCCGCGCAGAAGGCACCCCAGCCGAGAATTGAACCGGAGAATCTCTTGCTGTGAGGCAACAATGAAACCACTGCACCACTGCACCATCCATAAATGAAAGCTTTCTTAAAATGTGTATACAAAGGCCATTATATTATTTCTTTTCAGTTATCTTTTGAAATATTTGAGGGAGCAAGGAAATGAAAAGAAGCAAAGCGGGGGGGGGTATGCTGGGGAGAAAGTCATTGGTAAAAGTAGGTTAATAGGTGTCCAAGGGAGGAGGAATTACCTGCAGAGAATGACAGAAAATAAGATAGACAGGATAGCAAGAAAGAAACATGGCAGTAAATGGCAGGAGGAGAGTGAATCTACAAGCAGGTGATGCTGAAAGATTGATGCTCAAGGTTCAATACTCATAATATGCTAATAAACATCAAAAGAGATCATATCTAGGCAATCTCAATGAAGAGAGACAGTGCAATGTTCCATCTTCAAAAATCATTCATCTATGTGCTTTTTAAACGCTGTTAGGTTTTCTGATTGTCTTAATAATAACACTAATGAAGTCCACTGCCTTACAGTTGTACTTTTAAATAGTTCCAGGCTACTATTCTTCATTGTCTGATCAATAATTACTAAATAGTGTTATTCCTAGTCTGATTTACCATACTTTTCAAAATTCACATTTTTATTCACTCTTTGTTAACCAGACTAGTCCCACTAGACCAATGTCTTCTTTCCTTCCGGAGAGGACCCAAGGTGGTATTTTTACTGATTAAGGGAATATTGACCATAGGTTCAGGGAATATATCCTACTCTTTTTTTTTTCGGCAAGTGCCATGTGATCTTTAATATCCACCAGCACTACCACTAACTTAAAAGATGGGACTTTGATTTGCCTTCCTATCCAATGGACAGTACATGCTGGAGTGTGGCACCTCTACAACCTGCTGATCTTCCAGCACCAAAGGTGAGCGGTCTACCTGTTGAGTCACTAACACTGGAGGTCATAGAACTGCAGACATTTAAAAATTCAAGTTGAATCACAAATTACAAGTGAAAGTATCCTTTATATAAATTTACCATTTTCAGCCTGTCTTAATTTGATAATTTACACCACTGATATATTATGTGAAACATCTTTGAACTTTTTGCAGAGCAAGATCGATCGCATTAAAGCTACAAAAGCCATTCCCATACTCCAGTTATGGTTAGATAATCCTTTTGCACAATGAAACCACTGCTTCTCGAAGATTTACATCTTAGAATTGTCTTCATTATTCCTAATCTCTTTATAGTTTGTATTCAACCATGTTCAGTTAAGCTCATATAATTTATTAGAATCCATAGATCATCAAAATTAGTATGCAGGTGCACTATCTAATTTTATATTCCATATGGATAATCTGCTCTTATCTACATGCAGGGTACTATACTTCTTACAGTTAAACATCATTGTGTGTACCTAAAGCCCATGTGCACATTTAATCTATACAGCTCTGCAACACCTGTTGATCATGACCTGATGTTCCTTTGATTTCTATTTTCATACCATCACCATATTTTGAGAACCAACACTTGTTGATAAGTGGTATAGTTTGCATAAACGCATAGAACAAATATGGGCCTAAATCTAACCCTTGTGCTACCCCACTAAATAATGGCTTTTCTTGTGATTGTATATTACCTATCTGTACCACATATATCCTTATCCACATTTTGAGGTATATATTCGATTTACTTTGTGCTAATGCTTTAACTTTTCTACTAAGGAATATGACATAGAATAAAAGGATTTTTTAGATCCACATAATGATATCAACAGGAAAATCCCCATCATTTGCCATAATTATATCTGAATAAAAAGATATATTGATCATATGGGGTCTCCCACTAGAGAAGCCATGTTGAAATATTTCAAAATCGGTACTACTATCTTGGTTTTGCATACATGCTAACAAAACTCTTGCAAATTTATTGTCGTTAATACTAGTGAGACTTACCAGCTTATAGTTTTGCCTCCTTTACGTACTGGTACCACCAATGCACATTTACATTTCTGTTGAGATGGGAATAACCTATAAGCAACCTCTAATATCACCTCCACTCCACAAAAACTCCGTACAAACACAGCCAAGTCCGCTTGCTATACAATGAAGGGTACCCTCCTGTAGACTCTTCAAAAATGGCAAAAACACAGTCCAAAGAGCTCCGAATAACCCAAGATAGTCACGTACCACCAAAAAAAGAAATTTATTTATACGAACATCGAAAACTCCATAAAAACAATACAGCAAACACAAGGATGGAGCGCGCTTTCATCTATAAACATTTAGACTTCTTCAGAATCAAATTGTGCCCATAAAGAACTGCCTCATATAATACCTGGGTAATGAGTTAATTGATAAATTGTTTAAATTAGTAAATCGATAAAATATATAAGTAAACATCTTAACCAGTATAAAAATACTTATACTTACAAAGCCTTCCACTAAAAACAGCTGCTGTATAATAAAAATATATTAACATGAGTTATATAACTGTGGGTGTGTATATGAAAAGTAAAAGTAAATACAGGACAAACCTAAAAATACATCCCTTCCTGTTCTTTACTTAAAACTGTAGGTGCACAGTATGCTGAAACATACTAACAGCTACCAATACATAAAATAAAATAAAATAAAATAAAATAAAATAAAATAAAAATGTTTATAGACGAAAGCGCTCTCAATCCTTGTGTTTGCTGTATTGTTTTTATGGAGTTTTCGATGTTCGTATAAATAAATTTCTTTTTTTGGTGGTACGTGACTATTTTGGGTTATTCGGAGCTGTTTGGACTGTGTTTTTGCCATTTTTGAAGAGTCTACAGGAGGGTACCCTTCATTGTATAGCAAGCGGACTTGGCTGTGTTTGTACGGAATAACCTATAAGCAGTGTGTCTTGAAACAGGTGTGTCAAGTCTAGTATAAAAGGAACATTTTCTTACTTAAAAAGTATCCATTTAAGCCATCTGGCCCAATAGACGAGTCATTTGTAATCTTTTATAATGCATCTGCCACCCAGTTCTCTACCGCTGGGCACATTTCTGTGTTATCTTGTAATTCTGTATTATTTGGTTCTGTCTTTCTACTGCAATCCTTGAAAACTAATTAACTTATTAGCAATAATTGATAAATTGGTTATTAGTTTCCCCAGTATACATAACTATGCTGTAGCGACTATATTTCTTATACTCCTTACCATACTTATAACAGCATTTATTTAGGGTCAGTTGTAATGTTTTCACACTTGCACCTTTACTTCCATTCAAGCAGTGCGGACGTTAATTGTGATGCACTTATTTTGTACGTGCATTCACTTTCTTCACTTTTTCTTTCCATACATAGATCCCATCTCATTTTTTATTCTTACTAATTTTAGCAGATTTCTATTCCACCAAGGATATCTACTTGGATATCATTTTACCCATAAGTGTCTGTGCAGTATATAACCAGTCACAATGTCATTGGTTTTATTTATTTATTGACATTTGCTTACCAGGAAAGTCCAGATGGATAGTTGCCCATTTTTAATGAAGGCCCATAGAGGAAAACTCCAAAAGTATTACAAAAAAATTAAGAATAATTTTACAACCTTCAAAAAGAATACAACAATATCTACTGTTTAAACAATTACACCAAATTAGACAATGTGACAACATTAGTTAACGACAGATGCAACTTATATGATAATAATTAAATATTTAGAAACAATGTGGGCACTGAAGTGAGAGGGGAAAAAACAGGGTTATGGCATATTGACATAGAGTCAGGAGAGAGAAACTGATTGAAGTGAATAAAGAAGGGGGGAGTAATGAGGTGTAAGGTATGAATAGTTACATGCTCATATTTAGGGGATATAGTTTATTCTGGGTATAATCATAATGGTTTTAATGGACTGCAGGGAGGGTACTGACCTGACTGACATAAGTAGAGTGTCTCAGGCCTTAACAGCATGGTAAGAGTATAGACCACACGCAGCAGACTTGATGGATTTGTGGAGAGAGAGAAGCTTTATATTATAAAATACACCCCACTGCTTCTTTATAGTCCTCCCATCAATTTTTTCCTAGTCCCATTTCAAATTAAGTAATAATTATTTTATAGTGGTATAGTCACCACTGTAATAACTTTTTATAAAAGTATTGTTGTTCTGTTTTACTTTAAATTCACTGAATTATGATCGGAGTTGCATATTGCTGGAAAAATCTCTGAATTAGATGCTTTTATATCCGAAGTAGTTAAAATAACATTTAAGATAAAAATCTACTCTTATTGGGTCATGTACATGTTGAATTAATTCATGTGTGTTTATAAAGATAGCAAATTTTCCTCAGACAAGTAATTTTATTCATATGTATTCCACTCAATATGTGCAGCATTTAAGTCTCCAGCCAGCATGGTGTTAGGATCTATATCACAATTCCCAAGTTATTATATCAATCTCTCTCCTTTGATTCAACAGATGTCCTTCTGTAGAAGCTGATTATTTTTATCTGATTTTCTTCAGTGTCAGTATATATAAACATGATGAAGCTACTAGTGGTGAAAACAGTCACAAGAGAGAGTAGGACGCAGAGTCAGCACTTAATAAAAAGGCACAGGCAAGTCATGCTGTTTCATATTATCAATTCCCTGTGTTTGCTCCTAATCAGTATCCATACCTCATCATTTATTGCCCCCTTCTAATATTGCAGAAGCTTATAGTCTTTGAGGCAAAGGGAAACTGTGACCTCACTGTATCAAGATTATGTTATAACCACATCAAACTTCTATCCGTTTAGTATCCATTCCATGTCTTCCATCTTTTTCTTCATGCCCTAACATTACAAAGAAGACATTTAAGTTTTATTTCCCTTGGAATTATCTTTAAAAGGTGATTAACTTTTTCTCTAAAAAAAACTCCTATAATTTTTTTCCATCTTATGTCCAATCATTTTATTTCCTTTGTTGCTTAATTGCTATCTAGCCCTTGAAAATAGCTCACTTCAGCAAACATTTATACCTAGAAAAATATACGTAGAGTGTCCATTTGTAACATACCAGGAGAAGTAATCAGAATCTGGGATTGGATCATACCATATTTCAGGTGGTATGTGCTGGTATTCAACATGGGACAATGGCTACAGTGAAAGGAATATCCCAATAACCCTTTGGTCAGGCTATACAGAAGAAGAAAAAACAGTTAGAAAGCAAAAGGATAAAAACCTAGAACCAGAAAATGTGAGTTTGGTAGGTGAAATCAAAAAGGGAATGTCAATAGAACTGTAGGCAAATAAAAAATCAAGATATTGGGCAAATAATGTTGACTTATTAATTAGAAAGGAAGAGAGAGAGATACAGGAAAGCACATATAAAATTCAGAAAGAATGTACTTTTGTGGTATCCAGCCTTAAAAAAAAATAAAGACAGAGAAAATTTTAAATGGAAACGAATGATGTTATGTAGTCCTAGCTCGTTGTAATTCTTGCTGGATGGGTTCGGAGCAGATTCTCTGCTCCGACTCAGCTGATACTAAGGCTTGAGAGCTTTTACTGGCTCAAGGCTAACCCCTATCCCATGGTGCCTCACGGCAATTTCCCAGATCTCATTTGCCGCAAAAGCTTTAAGGTCGTCTCCTTACTGGCTCGTTGGCTAAGTAGAAGATTTTTTGATAAATTTTCTGTCTAGTTTCTTCATTTTTCTTTCTAAATAGTTGTTACCTTTTTCCTGTGTGATTGTAGTGTGTGCTTGATCCCCTGTGCCTTTTTTCTTAGGATTGTACAGCCCGTTTTAGTTAGAGGGCCGTAGTTGCCCGTTTAAATTAGAGGGCCTTTCCTCTCTGAGTGCTAGTCCTTCTTCCCTTTAAAAAAAAAAAAAAAAAAAAAAAAGAGCTTTTTCTTCTCTTCATAGCTTTGCCTGTTGATTATAATTATTATTGTTATTAGTGTTATTATTGTTAGTTTTGTTTTCTTGTCAGTGTGTCCAAAGACAAAGACAGAGAACATAAGGAACACCACCCTTCTGGGTTCAAGAAATATGAAAAGTGTTCACAAAAAATGTCACTGACTGAAAGTCACACTAGCTGTGTATACTGTCTGGGAGAAGCTCATTTACAAGAACCCTGTACTTTCTGTCATGCCTTTATACTAGGGTTCTTAATGAGAGAAAACGCAAATTGATTGAGGGGTCTTATGACTAGTTCCTTCCAGGAACAGCTGGAACTTGGTCAGACAGTTCCCAAAACTTTAGAGAGAAAGTCTCCATCAGTTCCAGTTTCTGAGCCATCTAAGAAGTCTAAAGCAATGGAGCCTAGGAGTTCTGGCTCCGATTCCGCTTCTTCTGTCTCAGTGCCATCTGTTTCCTTAGAGCTAAGACAGCCTTTGTTATTGAGACATTCACCGGTCATGGACTCTATCTCACCTACTTTGAGATCTCCTATCTCCACCCTTTCCTCCAGGACACTTTTAGATGAGGATATAGAGCGGGTGGTGAAGAGGCTGCTCTGTGTCCCAGCTCTGTCTAAAAGTTAGCCCTTCCGGACCCAAAGCCTATGGAGCCATCCCATATTCAGACTACTGCTCCTCCTCCGACTGCTTCACTTTCGGAGTCGAACACTTCGGGTCCTTCTGCGCTGGATCTTTCGGTTCCGAGAATTCTTCCTTCTTCTTCAGAACTGATAACTCTATCCTCATCAGCTCAGTCTGGAGCCAAGGGGTCTGGGAGCCGATGCTCTTGAGTCAACTCAGAGAGGGTTAGTCACCCCGTTTTTTCTTCTAAACCGATCCTCCCTCTCGGTGCATCGGCTCGACTGAGCTCGGTTCCCACGTCTGCTTTGGAACCTGTCGCTCCTGCTTGGAGCTGACCCTCCATTTCATCAGAGCAGAGGTCTTCTTCAGAGTGGGGTGGAAAAATTTTTGAAGCAATAGAGAAAGCTTTGTCCAGTGTCAAAGCCCTGCCTTTGGACCCGATGTCTCACCAGCAGCCGGTAGCAACCTCTTCTCCCCTGCTTCCCCCTCAGTGTAGGGAACCGGAGACTCAAGGAGCCGCCATTGGAGGCATCCCCTCTTCTGAGACCTCCCCAGATTATCCCACTGGGGAGCTCCCTCGGAAGAGACTTTGTAAGAGGAAGCACATTGACTCACCTGCGTCAGTCACGTCAGACACTGATTTGGATGAGTCAGAAGGGTCCCCAAGATCCCCCTCTGAGGATGTCTCTATTGCACACATCCTTGAAATCCTTAGACAGAGGGGTGATTGGAAGACCTCTAACCCTACTGAGGACAAATCAGTGTACCTTGAGGCCTTTGGTTCCCAACCTTCCTCCTCCTGGGTGACACCGCCTTATGACCAACTCTTGAGTTCATATCCTGGAAAGCCTGGACCTCCCCAGACACAGTGAAGCCTGTCCCGAGGAGGCCAAACAAATTTATGACTGCTCCTGAAGATAAGTCCTTTCTTTATACAGGAGTTCCTGTGGATGCTATGGTGGCAGCAGTGGCCACAAAAAAGGAGTTGTCCGAGACATCTTCTAATATCCATCCTCCTAATAAAGAGTCCAGGACGATGGATAGGTATGGAAAGTGTACCTTCTCTTCAGGGGCATTCACCTTACGATCGCTGAATTACCTGTCCCATTTTACTAGACTTCAAAGGGATCTCCTAAAGGAGTTGGGAAATACCCTTTAGGGTTCAGTAGCTTCAGTATCCACAGACAAGGTATCTGCGCAGCTCTCCCCCCTTACATCTATAGCTAACTCCTCCATGAGGTTGATGTCCTATGCAGCTGATGGAGCGAGCAGGGCAGCCGCAGCAGAAATTCCTCTTAGGAGACATTCCTGTATGTGTCTATGTAACTTCTTGGAATCCTTTAAGTCTTCCTTTACCAACGTCCCCTTTGATGGTTCAACTCTTTTTGGACTGCAGGTAAAAGAGACTTTGACCAGGTGTGAGCAGGAAGGGAAAACCTTATCTGCTGTCGGAGTCCATTTCTCCCTTCCTTCTAGACCCTATCCCAAGGGTCAAACAGGAAGAAAAATTTGGTTCTGTAAATCCCAAAAAGGTTTCCCTCAGGCACAAGTTCAACCCTCCCCTAGAGGCAGAGGGGAAGGATATAATGGAAGACGCCGCCCTTGCGGCAGAGGAAGTCTGCAACATCAGGGAGATAGAGATACCTTCTCTGATCATCCCTTCCATCACCCCTGAGGGGTTGCCCAACTGTCCATCTCTGGAGGCAGTCGGGGGTCATCTTTCACTGTACCCAAGCACCTGGCTACAAATTTCCCAAGACTGTTGGGTACAAACCATAATTTCCAGAGGTTACCTTATTCTCTTTGTTTCCGATCCCCTCTACCAGATGTGCCACCCATTCAATTAGACCATGTAACATCAGAGGTCATCTCGTTGTTTCAAAAAAGACTCATCCAAGAAGTCCCCACAGAGCAAATAGGATCTGGAACTTACGATTCTTTTTAGTTCCAAAAAAGACAAGGGACAGGAGATCAATTCTAGATCTCAGCGAACTCAACTAGTCTGTAAAGAAATCGAAGTTCGGTATGATCACTCTGCAGTTGATATTTCCCTTTAGGGAAAGACAATTGGATGTGCTCCATAGATCTTCAGGACACGTACTACCACATCAAAATGGACAGGTGCTCCAGAAGACATCTACGCTTTTGGCTGGGAGCCAGTCATTTTCAATTTCGAACACTGCCCTTTGGCCTCACTACAGCCCCCAGATCTAACATGGTGGTTACGTATGGAGCAACTTCATCTAGGTCGCCCACTGGCTTCCCCACAACAAAATGCAGTCTTGACCATGGACGTCTCCCAGATAGGGTGGGGGGCATTACCTGGGAATGACAGTCCAAGGTATTTGGCAGGATCACGAGAACCACTTGCATATAAATGTTCTGGAGATGAGAGCAGTGCTATATGCGTTGCAAACACTTCATGGTTCTCTTCCCACTGGAACAATTGCGATTCAATCAGACAACATGTCTGTAGTGTGGAACATAAACAAGCATGGGGGAACCAAATCTTACCCACTTTGTCGAGAGGATCTAAGAGTATGGAAATGGGCGATGGACACTCAATGCTTTCTGGTAGCAATGCACATTCTGGGGAAGTCCAACGTGATAGCAGACAAACTCAGTCGAGCAATTCTGATGGTTCACGAGTGGTCCCTGAATTCAGAAGTTGCAGAAGAGATTTTTCGCAAATGGGGCCAGCCTTGCTGTGACCTATTCACCACGTACATGAACACCAAATGCAGCAACTACTTTGTCCTAATTCCCCATTCAGGGATATCACCCAGGGATGCTCTGGTCTACAATTGGCCTCTGGGACTCCTTTATGCTTTGTCACCCTTTTCTCTCATACCAAAAGTGATTCAGAAAGCAAAACTGTTGAAGAGTACACTGATCCTCATTGCTCCTTACTGGCCTCGCCAAGTCTGGTTCCCCTTCCTGTGGTCCTATCTCTTGTAGGAACCATGGATTCTGGAACCATCTCCAGACCTCCTGATTCATCAGTCAGGGTAGTTCCATCCTACAATCCAAACCCTGAAATTGACAGCATGGCTGCTCCAGTTCCACAAATAGCCAGGTGTGTTTCCGTTTCCCCTATAGTCAAACACATTCTGATTTCTTCACACAAACCTTCCACCAGGAAATTATATTCCAGTAAATGGAAAAAGTTCTCCATTTGGGCAGCAAACCAAGGCATAGATGCCTACTCAGCTCCCATAGAGTCTATCATGTCCTTCCTGGCACCCATTTTTCAAGAAGGAGCTGCAGCTGCTACTATTAGTGTTCAGTTAGCTGCCATCTCTATCATTTTTGGCTACACGGGGAATCCAATCATGTCCCACTCTTTATGCAAAACCTTTCTGAAAGGAATCCTCCTTCTCAGACCTCCAATCAGGCAACCACCAGAGCCCTGGGACCTGAACCTAGTTCTCACATCTTTAATTTCTCCACCTTTTGAACCATCTTCTTCATCGGATTTGAAATTCTTGTCGTGAAAGACATTATTCTTAGTGGCTATAACATCTGCTAGGAGAGTTTCAGAATTGCAAGCCCTCACCACTCAACCTCCTTACATTGTTTTCCAGAAGGATAGTCTCTCACTTAGAACTAATCCTTCATTTCTTCCTAAGGTATGCTCACTGCATAATCTCAACTCAACTATCGAATTACCAGTTTTCTTCCCAAATCATAGTAATAAATCAGAATACAGACTTCACCAATTGGATGTCCACAGAATTCTCAGATTTTACCTGCACAGGACTAAAGACTTTCGAAAATCTGACCAACTGTTTGTTTCCTTCTCAGACAAAAATAAAGGCTTGCCTGTTTCTAAGGTCACTTGTCTAAATGGCTTTCAGATTGCAGACTCAATGAAGAAGACTGGAACCAAGCCCTCCAGCTTTTAGCTTATTTTCTTCCCATTAGGGAAGCCCACCAATTCTATGGAGGGTAGCTTGTTCTTGGTATGACTAAAGGTTCAGAAAATTAAATACAGCAGGCAAGACCCTAAGGTGCGATCAGAGACACTTTGATATTTGTCTCAGCTTCATGCTGGACACCCCTAATTCCCTGGACAATGACTTACTATCTGAGAACCAATTGAAGGATACATTTTGCTGGGCCTTCAGAAAAGGGAAATGTTCATGTCCTACATGCAGATTCACTCATCTTTCATCCCACTGGGAGAAGGCTCACCCTGCTGCTAGATGTTGGGCAACATCAGGTCAACCCTCTCCAAACCCTACCACACCTTTAAATGATAAAGGTCCCAACCAGAGAAAAGATAGTGTGGTCAAAGCCAGACATCTTTTTTTTGTGGCCAAAGTGGTAATCTTTCATGGGGTCAGTTATGACCTCATGTCTTCGCATTCCCCGATCAGAGAAGATAAACTTGCCACCCTACTTTCGGATTATCATGATAAAAAGGGAACTTTTCTTGTCAAAGGGCTTTCCCCAGGTTTCATCACTGAGTCTTCAGTGTCTTTGAATTCCAAGGCAGTTAAGTACTTTTCATGCATCAAAGGGAATGAAAAAGAGGCTCTTAAATTAACTGATAAAGAGACATCATTAGACCATGTTCTTACCCTCCTCAGCTTGCCATAAGCTATCCCCCATAGGATTTGTCCTGCAGAAGAAAGCAGGGGAATTCCATTTAATTCATCATCTTTCTCACTTGGCTGGTCTTTCTGTCAATGCCTTTATCAACAAACAGAAATACAGGGTACACTGAGCATTTCTAGATCAGGCTACACAGGCCATCAAGAAATTCTCACATCCATGGCTATGCAAATTCAACATCCAGTCTGCTTTCCACATTCTTCCCATTAGAGAGAATGACTGGGCTTTATTGGAATTTCAGTTAGGTGGGAAGTTCTTTTTCAACCCAGACATGTCCGTGGGCTGTTCCCCGGCTTGGACAGTTTTTGAATCCTTTAGTTCCACATTGCACAAATGTTATCAACAAAAGGCCCCACGACAAACTGGCAATCATTATCTAGATGATTACTTGTTAATAGGTGAAGGGACAGCTGGATCCCAAGAAGGTATGGCAATTTGTGTTCAACTTTGCTGTAAAACGGGGGTTCACTTAGCCAAATAAAAGCTGTAGGCCCCTTCCAGGCCATTACATTTCTGGGCCTTCTTATTGCTGTTCCAGCTTCTGCTTTCAGGCTTCCCCTAGACAACATCACCTCAGATCCTCAAATCAGGAATTTTTTGGGAGCTTTTAAAGTGCAAATCAGGGAAGTTGTATGTGTTACCAAACATTGTTTGCAAAGCTATTACCCCAGGCACAACTTTTATCAGATCCTTATCCAACCTACTGAAGACCAGTAAATTTAAACACCACAGGGTGAGAATTATCAGGCGGATGAAAGAAAACGTATATATCTGTGCAATACCTTCTTACTCACATGCAATGCAGTCACATTATGGTGAAAAACATGGGTTTCCTCAATCGAGTTTCAGCTTTTCACTGATGCTGCAGAAGGCGTAGGTATGGGTGGCCATTTCCAAGGGAAATGGTTTGTAGCAAAACGGCCCACCTCATGGTCTCAGGAAAGAATGAAAGTCATTACCTTTTTAGAAGTTTTTCTCATTTAGGTAGCCATTTTGATTTGGAAACAACATTTTTGTAACAGCAGGGTTTCTTTTTACTCTGACAAACAGTCTACATGGTTTCATTCAGGGACTGGGTTGCTAGTTTTCCCAAGTTTACAGATCAATTTGAGCTTTTTAAATCATCATGTACCAGTCAGAGACAATAGCGTAGCTGACATCTCGCTCCAGATGCAAATCCCTATGGACACGCACTACTCCAAAAGTTTAGCTCATAAATGAAGATTAGCTATGACACTCTTATCCAAGTCTTAAGCTTCAAATACAAAAAGGGCTTATTCCTCAACTTTGCATGCCATCAGTCTTTTTTACAAGGAGTTACCTCAACCCCATAGACACTGGGATCTTTCTTTATTTTTGCAGTTTATAGCACACAAATGTTTGTTGCAGGATGCACCCAGCACTTTATGCATACACCTAGCAGCCTTAGAATGGCTAACCCAGTATTTGAGGCATCCCAATATTTCCAGTCATTGGCTCAGTAGTAGAATGGTGAAGTGATGGGTAAACACCATAGGTGCTGACCATTATCTCAGGAAAGCTATTGGCCTTCACCTTTTGGGGCACATTTTAAGAGACTTTATTCCTCGGTCCTTTGGGTCGCCTTGTTTACCTAGCTGTACTCAATGACCTTTACAGCCAGCAAGCTGCCTTACTCCTTGTGTTAGAATGACATTTTTAGTAGCAATAATATGACTAAGAGAAAATCCAAAATGGACCTATCCAATAAAGGGCAAAAAATTCACCTTTATAAGGCCAGCTGTTATGTCTCCTGTCTGGTACAATGGGCATCCTCCCTGGGCAGATTAGTAATGAACACTCTATCACCTAATTTTCTTACATTAGCAATTAATCTTGCTATTTTACTTTACAGGGAAGAAAGTGTTGTGGATTTTAGGGGCCTCTTATACAAAGAGAGGCTATGCAAGAGGCGATCCAGCCAACAAGGCACACTATTTTTTTTGTATCACATTCACTGGGCAATCTGCTGGCTCTGTTTTTCAGACATGTCATGGTTCCAGCTTTGGTGTCTCTGGGGTTAGCTAACTTTTCACCCAAAATTACCACCCACTCTAATCTTTCATCTTGTTGTGCAATCACTTAACCATGGTTCCAAAGAAGATCTTGACAGCTAGGATTTTATCTTAACTTCAATGGCTGTGCAATTTCCATCTGGATTTGGTATTATTTTGGTCCACCATCCTTCTCAGATTTCACTGGAAGGGTGCAGTATGAAATTCAGTTGTGGATACATATAGGTGCTTTATTAACCATCAAGTGGCTCTGGCAGCATGAGACATTTGTTACTAAATTATAGAGCACATGGCTTAGCAAAGCCAAAGGCATTCATGATGCAGATGGGATTCACTTGAATGGTCTGGGACATGACTTATTCAATTTGCAATTAACCCTGTCTTTAATGATTAAGTTAGTTAACACAGATAATATTACCACTATTGGTTCTGGTAGGCATTTACACTTCATATTTAGTAGTGTAAGTTAGAGGCCCTGTAATGGGGGAATGGCAACAGCAGACATTCAGGTGGGTGGTTGCCTTGAACGTTGGCCCCCATGTATTCCCCCATTACACTTTAGTGGTCCCTTGATAGTTTGACAGATTGGATATCTGAAAAGGCTTGATTCAAAGCAATTTATGCTTAGGCTGAAAGTTATGCCCTGAGTTCTTGGTTAATATAAAATGTTTGAAGGGGTTTGGGATTACGTACCTGGACTCGAACCAGTAGCGAGAGTGGGTCTGGTAATGCCAATTGGCTGCTGTAGTCATTTCTTGTTATAACTGCTTAATATTCAAGTTTATGATGGTTGTTGGAGACTGCTAATCTTCAGCTGGGTTTTTGTATATATAAATTGGTTGCAAAGGCAACTTTGATGTCATTTCTGACTCAGCTCTAGAGGACAAGCAGGGCTTACCCATAAGCTGGATTGTCAGTGAGAAGTTGTACTGGGGCAGAGCTCAGAAGGATCATTAAGCCCCCTCTTCCTTGAGAACTCCATTCCAGTCTTTGGCTTGAAGGAACCCTCCATCCCACCTTTAATGGCAGATGCCTTGCAGTTTAATCCTCTTGTTTTTAAGCAATAACTCATGTCTGGGTGTGGGTAATGCTGGATTTACCAACAATTGGTATGGTTTGATCATGAGGGTGAAGCCAGAGTGATCAAAGCCAACTATGGGTAAGTCCAGCATTACCCGCACCTAGTCATGGGGTTATTGCTATTACACAATAACATTATTTAAGAAATAAATTTCTTACTTTTCTTAAATAATGTCTTTGTATAAAGGCACTGTAGTGTTTCCTCTGCATTATTCCTCATTTGCTGATGTACTGTGTATACGTATGGGTGTTATGTTCCCATGCTTGAAAAGAGAGTCTCCATTGCTTTTTTTTTTGTCTTGCCAGTGTTTAAAGAAAAAAACTGAAACAAAGCTCAACATAATGGGGAGGGCACAAAGGCCTTAAATTTGTGGCAGATTTTATTGCTCTTATAAACTTAGAAAGTTGCTTAAAAGAGAGGTTTTCTGTTAGTGTGAATTTATGAGGGATATGAACCCTAAACCTGAAATGTCTGTCATTATTTAATTACTTCAACCCCCAGTGGTATGCTAGAAAACTACATTTTTTTTGAGGAAAAGACCAAAACTATGAGGCAAAATCTGAACATTCTATGAAGATCATGACAGTTCAGAGATGTATCAGTCTATCTGGATTTTATCAGGATTCAGCATAGAAATACAAGGAAAATTAGGTACATTTCTGTCTCTTTAAGTTTGAAGAATGTACTTGATTTTTCTTGCATTTGCTTTGTCCTCTGTAGCACATGCCAATAAAAATGCATGGCTGCTCAATGGTCCTTCAATGAACATAATGTTTTCTTTTGTTATATGCTCAATTTACAATGGGCACAATGGATGGGCTGTCCAATCAGCATGCACGTTTTTGAATGGCAATGCGACATTATTGTATACTCCCCATTACCTTTCCACAGCCTCTTGATGGTTTTACAGGTCAGGTGACCAAAACGGCTTATTTCAATGCAATTTATGTTTGGGCTATGAGTTATGCCCTGAGTTCTTGGTTAATATTACATATCTAAGGGGGCTTGGGGTTATGCACCTTGAATGGGCCTGGTAATGCCGACAAGCTGGTGTATTCATTTCATGTTATAACAGCTTAATATTCACGTTTCTGTTGGTTGTTGGACACATTATTCTTTGGTTGGGTTTTCATATGAATAAAATTATCACAAAGGCAACGTTGGTGTAATTTCTGACCCAGATATAGAGAACAAATTTGTAGGGCTGCCAACACTTTAAAGAGAAAATCCAAGATGATAAATATCTGAGCACCAAAAGTGCAAGAAAAAAAATTATTTGGGGGGGATGCTCCAGGGGTATCAAATTATTTAAGCTTTTTTGCTTATTGGATTGGGTATCAGATATTCTAGAAACAACAAACAATAAGTCTACAGTAAAATCCACCACAGCCAATGAACAGATCCAGGAAAGAGTGGCCTAACAACTTGAGACAGACAATTAACCAATCATGGCTGTGCGTTAGCAAGCTGCCTTTTCCACTGTATGCCACCAACATGTTGTTCTGGACTACTTCATACCATGCAAAATCAGTTTGCCATTCATGATGAAACCATGACATTCTCTTTTTAGCTTTCTTGACCTTTACCTTCTTGGGTGGCATGGGCGTACAATCCTGGCATGGATCACTGCCCATGCTTGCAATGCCTTCACTGGTATCCATTAAGTATACAACACTCAACTAAATATGTCCAGTATCACAAAAATAAACGAATAAGACTAAAACAGTAAACAAAGAATTAATTACCGGTATTTACAGCATGTTTTGAATGGGCAGTGCAACATGTAAACTACACCAGGTACCGATAATAAAATTTAAAATCCAGTTGATTCTCTACTAAACCTCAGATCCAGGGCTTTTTACATCCTGGATAGGTACTGCTAGGACACAAGAATGAAAAACAGGACTGTCCTGGGAAAATCCAGGATAGTTGGCAACCCTACAAGTTAGAGTGAAGCTGTGACTTGGATAAACAAAGGCATGACAAAGCCGATGGCTGGAAGAACAATTAAAAATTATACAAGTGTTTGTATACAATTTGCAAAACCTCTCTTGATCAAATCACCCCAACCATTGGTAGATTCAGCATTACCCACATCCAGTTGTGGATTATTGCTAAAATGTATAACAGCTTCAGCAAAACTCATTACAGCCAAGTGCACCCCAGGCGTTTCTGCAGTTACCTCCTACTGTGCCTCTAGGTGTCAAACATTGCTTGTTCATATTAGCATTAATAATTCCAAAACCATGCTACATATAAGGTATCAGAAGATTTTATCTTGAAGCATACATAAAGGCAAACACAGTTGTATTGACATTTGACCTCTGTCAATGCGTATTTATTAGAACTGAAAGGTGATAACCTAATTTTTTAAAGCCTCAAGCCACACTCACTGGGAGTTAAAGGTACACACTCAGAAGAGCTGTACTGTAGGGAATCTGTTAAATGCTTAACACTAATAAATTGTTCTTGGAACAATACTAATAAACTATAAATCCCACTGTAGTGAAGTAGGGGCAGAATAGGGAGATCTGTTGTTCCTTATCTGCAAGCTGATTTCTGTCGGTCAACTTTTGGCAATACAGTGGGTTATTGAGTTTAAATCCTATGTATTTCAAATGAAAATGCCAACTCAGATGTAAGCTAATTAATTTCTTGTATTTTGTACCACTGAGATAAAAAAAACAGCTGAAGTGTCAAGATCAACCTGATGGCAACGTACAAGAAATTACATATATAATGAAATATTTCAACCTCATTCTAAGATTTATATATTTTCTATGCATGTCTGTAAGTAACTACGTAAAATTTAGTAGTCACATATTTTGCCTAATCATCATGGTAGTTTATCTATAATGTACTGTAGAAGTGTGTGATTTTTCTGTTTAGAACTGCGGTGGTGGTGCTGCGGTAGCGTTGTCGCCTTATAGCAAGACGTTGTCCCGTTCGATTCTCAACTAGAACGTCTTCTGTGTGGAAGCATATGTGGATGGGGCATGCCTTCATTGAAGGTTGTGTGTCAGGGCTGGTAACCCGATACGTAAAAATCCACTACTAATCATTAGCGGACCGGAGTTCCGCTGTGACGACCCCTAACCGGGAAAAGCCGAAAGACACAAACAAACATAGATCTTTTCTCCCCAGGCCTTCACTGAAAAGGGATCTTGCATACCCACTCAGACACTCACAGTAAACAGATTCAATAAATAAATAATTCACAGAGCTGCATTACTGCCTGTCTTTTAACATGCTACTGCACAGCCCACCGATTCATTGTACACCACCCAAAGCAAATATACACCAAGTTTTAAGTCCCCAAGTATTGCACTGTGAAATGTTAGGATGCCATTATTTTTATGTTGTAAAGACAAGATAGCACTCACAACAAGCTCCGTGCACACAAGAAAATAAATAATACCAAGTCCAAAAAGTCAAAACTGTTGCACGGAGAAGCAGGACTCTTGAAAAGCAATGTCCATGTATACTCAAAGAGGCTGCCTGTAATGGCACACCATCAACTGTTCTTTAAATTCAAAAGTCAGTTACAAAAAGTCACAACTTGCTATTCAGCACTGTCAGGAACTTCCAATTGCATCAGTTAACTTCACCGAACAATAACTTGTAGACATTCAAATGCACTAATCCAGGCGTTCAGCGAAGTTTAAAGGAAAAGAAAAGTTTATTTAACATCCGGCTAGCGCTTTCAACAAGGTCTTCTTCAGGCCGTTATACAATTTTCAAAAGTTTCACATACATTTATAGAGGATGTGACATAAACAATCTCATGTCATATCCTGTGCAATTTAAAAACAGTTAAAAATGAAAACATTCACCTAACCATTTAAACACTGTGACATTTAAACACATAGCACTCTTGGTAGGAATAGCAAATATAGCTACTGTTTATAAAAGCATCAACAATTTTTGCATCCCTAAAACTATTACAAATAAAATATGTTAGAACTTTAAAATTATAAAACATTCTACTAACCATTTAAAGGCTATTGAGTTAAAATACCTGACTTTTAGTTAGGTATGACTTCTTACAAGCAACATTAGCACATGCGTTGACAAATGCCATAAACTACACTATTATTCGCACGATCATCAACAATTACAGTTCTGTGACTGTTCACACTAAAATACCTTGAAAGACTGAATATTCTACTAAACATTCAGGCATCTTGAAGTAGTATACCTAACATTCCGTTAGGTGTAAAAAATTGTAATATTACCAAGCGCTAAATTCTTGTTACTTATAACACATATAAGACCTACGTGTGTAGGGGGGGGGGGTTGGGATGAAAGAATTCACATTTACATCACCAGCTACATGTGATTCTGAACATGTTATATATTTGGACACCTGCGTATATTGTCCTGCGTTTTACGTAGGAAAAACAGATAGAAAACTTAAAGAGAGAATTAGGGAGCATGTCTATAAAATTAAGATGCTATGTTTATCCAATGCACTGGCCAAACACGTCTCGAATACCTCAAAGGAACATAGCTTTGTGTTTCAAGTAATAGACTTGAACAAACCGGGTAATAGAAGAGGGGATGTGTATAATAAAACAGAACAGACAGAGGTGAGATGGATCATTAGATTGAAGGCTGATAGGAGCCCCGGCTTAAATGACAGGATATCAATCAAGCCTATACTCAAAGGTAAACCTATTCGCTGAATCTAGTTTTCCAGTCATATTCCAACACTTAGCTTAATACTTTCTAGCATGACTCTGTCACTGTGCTCGCCTCTTTCCCTAGTTTCTGATCCTATTTGTGTATGGATCATTTACCATCCTTGCTTTCCTGCCCCTTCCCATCATCCCCCTTTTTCCCCACTCCTTTACCCTTTCTATTCCACCCCTGGTCTGGCATGACTGACCTTTCACCAGTTGTTTCATACACCATCATCAGTATCACATTCCCCCCCTCCCCTTTCATCCCAACCCCCCCACACACACACACGTAGGTCTTATATGTGTTATAAGTAACAAGAATTTAGTGCTTGGTAATATTACAATTTTTTACACCTAACGGAATGTTAGGTATACTACTTCAAGATGCCTGAATGTTTAGTAGAATATTCAGTCTTTCAAGGTATTTTAGTGTGAACAGTCACAGAACTGTAATTGCTGATGATCGTGCGAATAATAGTGTAGTTTATGGCAATTGTCAACACATGTGCTAATGTTGCTTGTAAGAAGTCATACCTAACTAAAAGTCAGGTATTTTAACTCAATAGCCTTTAAATAGTTAGTAGAATGTTTTATAATTTTAAAGTTCTAACATATTTTTTTTTTCCCCCACTCCCTTTACCCTTTCTATTCCACCCCCTTGTCTGGCATGACTGACCTTTCACCAGTTGTTTTATACACCATCATCAGTATCACACTACCCCTCCCCTTCCCCCCCCTCTTTCATCCCAAACCCCCCCCCCTACACACGTAGGTCTCATATGTGTTATAAGTAACAAGAATTTAGCGCTTGGTAATATTACAATTTTTACACCTAACGGAATGTTAGGTATACTACTTCAAGATGCCTGAATGTTTAGTAGAATATTCAGTCTTTCAAGGTATTTTAGTGTGAACAGTCACAGAACTGTAATTGTTGATGATCGTGCGAATAATAGTGTAGTTTATGGCATTTGTCAACGCATGTGCTAATGTTGCTTGTAAGAAGTCATACCTAACTAAAAGTCAGGTATTTTAACTCAATAGCCTTTAAATGGTTAGTAGAATGTTTTATAATTTTAAAGTTCTAACATATTTTATTTGTAATAGTTTTAGGGATGCAAAAAAGTTTTGATGCTTTTATAAACAGTAGCTATATTTGCTATTCCTACCAAGAGTGCTATGTGTTTAAATGTCACAGTGTTTAAATGGTTAGGTGAATGTTTTCATTTTTAACTGTTTTTAAATTGCACAGGATATGACATGAGATTGTTTATGTCACATCCTCTATAAATGTATGTGAAACTTTTTGAAAAATTGTATAACGGCCTGAAGAAGACCTTGTTGAAAGCGCTAGCCGGATGTTAAATAAACTTTTCTTTTCCTTTAAACTTCGCTGAACGCTTGGATTAGTGCATTTGAATGTCTACAAGTTATTGTTCGGTGAAGTTAACTGATGCAATTGGAAGTTCCTGACAGTGCTGAATAGCAAGTTGTGACTTTTTGTAACTGACTTTTGAATTTAAAGAACAGTTGATGGTGTGCCATTACAGGCAGCCTCTTTGAGTATACATGGACATTGCTTTTCAAGAGTCCTGCTTCTCCGTGCAACAGTTTTGACTTTTTGGACTTGGTATTACTTTTATGTTAACATACAAAATTGACAACAACATTCAGTATGTGTTGTAGCCAACAGCACAACTGTCATTTAAGCAAGTTCAGCATAAAACATCCACTATGTTTGCTATTACACTCGAAAGCTATTTCTCCCCAATTTAATCATCCTGTTTAAACAAAACTCTTGAAAAGCAAAGCAAAGAAATTAATAAGGGTTTGTCACAACTTTGTTGCTGTCCCCATAAGAAGACAAACAGCTCCTTATTTGTTTTGTTTCATTCCCATTGTAATGTAGCTTACTGAAGGGGGAGGTTACATGTAAGAGGTCAACTCACCACATAAGCCTGTAAATCACCTCTACCCGAAAATGGCCAGACAGCGTAAAAATCCACTATTATTACAGCTTTTTATCAACCTGGGACTACTACTTTAAGTTGTTTTGCAATATTTATTTTCTGAAGTACAGCGTAAAAATCCACTATTATTACAGCTTTTTATCAACCTGGGACTACTACTTTAAGTTGTTTTGCAATATTTATTTTCTGAAAGTAAATAACTTAATATCACACAGTGATTAAAGACTAATGAATAAGTTCATAGTCTCAACAAAGAAGTTTATTTTAATAAATGCATTTTTTTGTCTGTTTAAAATGTGCAAAACTGCTGCCAAAATTATAATCAATTAATTTTCTACTTCTAATGTTAATCCAAATGAAAATGCCTCATTAAAAAGTAACTGCTACAGGACTTTGATTATTCGGCCGGGTTATAAAGAAAACATTGGGTTGCTGCAAAACAAGATGAGGTGATGTTCAAATGTAGACAGAGGTAAAAAATTACTACTTACACAGACAAAGAAAAGTTGCCACAGTTATTACGCCTTAATTTTTGATGATCAATAAAACTACAATGTTATTGAGAAAGCAATAACAATGTATAGCACGACAGAAAAAATGCATGAGTATGTAAAACAGTACAGGGTCTGTGCCTGCCTTCTTATGCTTTAAGCACCCAAAATAACACATTCTTAACTTTTAATTTATTAATCTATTAACAGAGTAAGTGAACTGGTAAATGTAGACTTTTACATGTATAAACTGGGCCTGGTAAAAGCAATACTTATAGATAGTTTAGAGTGGCCTGCATGGTTTTGAGAGGTGACAGAAAAGTGACATGTGAAGAAAACTCAGGCAGACAAAAGGGGAACAAGAAAATACCACACTGACTATAACCAGAAGGCAGTACTGAACCCCTGACCCTGAAGCTGTCAGCAGAGACCTTATCCTCTGAACCAACACATTGCCCACTGTACCCTAAGAGTTTAGTCTGATTCTTCTGATTTCAGCTTTATAAAAATCCAGAAGCATTGGTGACTACTCTGCACACATATTTAAGCAAGGCATACTTTTTTAACTATGATAGTATTAAATAACTGGAAACTCTGAATAAGTAACAAAATACTTTGGAAGTCCAAGATACTGATCAGTAACTGAGTATAATTATAACAATCTAATTCTGGAAGTCATCCATGTGACTGGGAATTAGTAGATGCTGTGTTCTCATCTGGGAATTAGTGCATGTGGTGTTCTCATCTGGGAATTAGTACATGCTGTGTTCTCATCTGGGAATTAGTACATGTGGTGTTCATATCTGGGAATTAGTACATGTGGTGTTGTCATCTGGGAATTAGTACATGTGGTGTTCTCATCTGGGAATTAGTACATGCTGTGCTCTCATCTGGGAATTAGTACATGCTGTGTTCTCATCTGGGAATTAGTACACGTGGTATTCTCATCTGGGAATTAGTACACGTGGTATTCTCATCTGGGAATTAGTACACGTGCTGTTCTCATCTGGGAATTAGTACATGTGGTGTTCTCATGCTTTCCTCACCCACACAGACTCAGAAGTTACAGAAAAGCATCATACAGAGTCAGCATCTGGTAGCAGCAATCACCCCACACCTGTCTGATCAACCACATCATAATCATAATAGGTTCATAGGTACGTACTAGGCTATTTGCCCGAAGGCATTTATAAGCCTAGCCAGAATGTGTTGGCTTTCGCTGCCCCCTTAGATTAGTTCCCTGTGCCTCTGTCCAGCAGAGCCACTGAAGTGATTCCCGAGGTAAACTTTCTGTTTCCCATCCACTCGTCAAGGGTTCTTTTGAAGAGTGTTAGCGAGGAGCTCTGCCTAATGTAGATTGGGATCTTGTTCCAAAGCATGGGAAGTCTCTGGGACAGGAATCTATCCCTCCAGCACATCCTATTTATTGTTGTGGTGAGGTTTAGATCCTTAGAGCATGTGGCTCGCGGGGATAAGGTTTTCTTTAGGTGGAGCATGTCCATCAATTCTGGGTTGGACATGGCCTTGTATGTCAGGCAGAGATCACCACTGAGCAGGTGGTATGCAACCTGGTACAGCTGTAATTTCTTCAGTCTATCTGCATAGGGCATCTATTTGAGGCCAGTGATCCTCTTGGTGAGGTACTTTTGTGGTCTTTCCAGCTGCTGCAGGTGTTTTGTAAGGTACATCCCAAATGTGGCATTGTACTCTATGATGGGTCTGATGAGTGATGAGTAGAGGGGCACAATGACCTCTTTTAATCTGGATGCGAACCCTTTTGTGATTAGGTGGGCCACGTAGAAGGATTTTCTAACCACTTTGGCAATGTGATTATCAAAGGTGAGATTACTATCTACTTGGGTCCCCAGATCCCTTATTACGTCTTCCATACTTAGGGGACTACCATCTATGTGGTAGTTTGTGGGTACTTTGTTTTTTCTAAAGGGGATGACTATGCACTTTTTGGCATTTAGCTTGTGACCATGATTTTGACACCAGGTATCCGTCTCAGTGAGACCCTTTTGGAGGATGTCTGTGTCAGCCGGAGAGTCAAATATAGCCCCTAGTTTGCAGTCGTCTGCAAACTTGGTCAGCCATAGTCCTCCTGTGCTTGCCTGTACCTCTGAGAAGTATATGCCGAACAGGTGGGGTCCTAGGATTGAGCCCTGGGGAACTCCACTTGTAACCGATTTAGAGTCGGACCTAGCTCCCGCAACTGTCACCATGTGGGTTCTGTCCATGACCCAGTTGGCAACCCATCTTGTGACATAGCGGTTTATGTTCATGCTGATGAGCTTGTCTATAATACCAGAATGGGGAATGGTATTGAAGGCCTTTGCGAGGTCTAGGTAGGCTGTGTGTACCACCTTTCCCTCATCTATAGCCTTGGCAACTGTCTCAAAGAAGTCCACCAGGTTTAGGAGGCATGATCTGCCCTTAAAGCCGAACTGGGTAGGGTCCAGTGTTTGGAGGTTCCCAATGTCTCTGTTAATGAGTTCCATGATGATGCCCTCCATAGCCTTGCAGACAAGCTAGTCAGGCTTATGGGGTGATAATTTACCAGGGTCTGTTGTGGCTCCACCTTTGTGGAGCAGAATAACCGTTGCTGTGCGCCACTCTATGGGTACGTAGCCTGTGGATAGACGGAGTCTGAACAGTGTGTTTAGGTGAGGGGTTAGTTCGTCTTTGAGCTCATGTAGAACGCAGCCTGGGACACCGCCCGGTCCCATTGATGCTGTGTTTTTGGCTTTGGATAGGGCTGTTTTAACCTGAGTGTCTGTGATTTCAGGGACTCTACATTCTTCTGGTATGGTTATGGGCCCTTTTGGGGGTGAGAGGGGGGTGATGTTTGCGCTGAACCTGTCTGCCAGGATGTTGGTGATATCGGTCAGTTCAGTTTATTTTTTGCCATTCTGCACTAACTCAGAGCAGATCTGAGCATTGCCACTTAGATTCTTGACATAGCTAAAGAATGCCTTGTGGTTATCTTTGGAGTCCTTGGCAATTTTTCTTTCAAAGCTCGCCTTGGATGATTTTATGAGAGATCGTATTTTCTTGCTGATACTGATCAGGGATGTCTTCCCTTCTTGGGATTTTACTCTTTTCTGTACTAGTTTCCTCCTTCTTTTGTACAGCTTGTTTATGGCAGGAGTCCACCAGACTGGTTTCCTTTTCTTGGAGGAGTGAGTCTTGGTTTTGCTTGGGATGGCATGATCCATGCATTCTTGTAGGTGCCCGTAGAATGGATTAGTAAAGGATTTTGCAGCTTGGACAGCATTATCCTTCAACATGAGGGCTTTGAAACTTTCCACCTCGGTCTTAAGTAACGTGAAGTTCGCTTTTGAAAAGTTTTTCACAGTGGTTTTCTTGTCCGGGGGTGGGGGCGGAATGTGGATATCCAAAGTGATTTGTTTATGGTCAGATCTAACCAGAGAGGGGTTGACCTCCGGTGTGGAACACTGGTCACCCATGTTGCTGATGACCAGGTCCAATATGTTGTCACCTCTGGTGAGAGTGTTGACGAGTTGAAGCAGGGCTTTTGAGTTTATAAATACTAGGAAATGATGGGCAAGGGAGTTAGTACTTGAGTAGTTCTTCCAGTCAATGTTTGGGTAATTGAAATCACCCAGTATTAGGGTGTTTGGTAGGACCTTTATGTTTCCTAGTGTTTCCAGAAATGCGGAATGGGGGTCCTGGGACATGGTGGGTGATCTGTAGCAACCTACAATTTGAATTGCAGTTTTGCCCATTGTTAGCTGCACGTAGATGATCTCTGAAGCATCGTGCTGTGTCACTAACCTGGAGGTGTGGGTATCCTTGATGAATATGGATACGCCCCTGCCTTTTGTATTTCGGTTTGGGTTCTGTGGCCAAAACGTATGGTATGAGTTGCAACCTGGTAGTGCTGGGGTATCCTCTGAAGCCTTAAACCAGGTTTCTGTTACTGCACATATATCGATTTCCTCCATACTGAGGAGTGCTTCGAGTGCGTGCATTTTGAGGTTCAGACTTCTGGCACTGAGTAGCATTACCCTCAGTTTTTTGTTACTTGTGCTATTTATGGTGGTGGGTTTGTCTTTTAAGCCTTGCCTAAAAAAGGCACTATGGGGGTGGCAAGAGCCTTGGCCAGTATTCGAAAGCCTAAGGGTGACATGTGCACGCCGTCTCTAGCGAAGCAGTGTGGCTTGTAGAGCATGTCATCCCAGGCGGACAGACACTGTATCCCCTTTGAATGACACCAAAAACTTAGCCAATTGTTGAAATTGAGAATTTTTTCTTTATACCGTGGTATCATTCTTGGTGAGGGCAGGATGCTACTCAGGGTCAGGGTCATACCGGCCTGGGCTATGTGATCAGAGAGCTCTTCCATGTCTCTTTTCATGTAGTCCAGAGAGGTACGGCTAATAAATGTAAAATAATTAAGAACAGTATCATCTGCCATATTTTAGCAATCACAGCAGTTAATTTGGATGTGTGTTTGTGTGTGTGTCTGTGTCATACACACAAGACATTTAACATTGCCAAGCATTGGTTTTCCCAATTCAAATACACAATCATTTCCAATTTTAATACTCCAGTTTTAATATTATTTTGCAGGGGGGTTGCATCTTTCAAACTAGTGCTTATTCATACAGTTCATAATTTTATACCAGATTATGTATTTCAGTATTTACTTGGAATGTCTGCATTTCTTCTTTTTAGTTCCACCCCCTTCATTATTACCAGCCCATGTGCCTCATCCAATCTGGGTCTGCCAGCTCGTCCATGCTCCCTGGTCTAATTCCATTAATCTGCTGGGGCTGATCATGGATTTCAGGGCGTTCGGCACAGCATGTCTCAGCTTCCATCTGGGAGGGACTTATGGGCCTACCTTTATTTCCCCTCTCCCCTTGTGACAATGTGGCACAACCTTTGAGGGGCATACACATACCTCTCAACCTCTTAGAGCAATAAGTCTGGACAAAGGCACAAAAACTGGGGGAACAAATGCCCCAAAATATGGACATTTTTAAAATATTGTTCTTACAAACTTAAAAATTTGATAGAATATCAGGTTTTGCCTTACCATGAATTTTCTGAAGGACAAGAAGTCTGAAACTCAAATGTGTGCTGTTACTTTCTGACTTCAGTCCTCAATGATTTGCTAGAAAACCACAACTTTATGAGAAACAGACCAAAAACAAGAGGCAAAAATCTGGACATTCTGAGAAAATCCAGACAGTTGAGCAATATGGCCATACAATGTGAGGACCTGTGAGATACCGCTCCTCCTCCTTCTCAGCAGCACAGCCAAGCCTCACTGCCCCTGCTGACATGCCTCTTCTGGCAATGTCCCTGGCCTCCACTAGCAATCATCATCTAGAGATGCCCATGGAACACTTCCCCATCTATCTTTGCTGCTTGCCCAAGATGCAAATCAAACCTGGGTTGCCTGGTCATAGTCAGGGCTTTATCCCTCTATGCCACTGGCATGGCTCCAGTATCTGCATTTCTTCTTGTAAAGCAGTGTGACCCAGCAGTGCATTCTCCCTTACTTTAAACAATTTGTTCCTCTTTAAGATGACAGCTAGTACTCTTTACAATCGCAAGAGGATTATAATTTATTCACACTGTTCTTGAGAATGTTCCATGCTGTGTTTTTCAATAAATATTATGGTCCTGACCCATATAGCATGCTGACCTGTCTAGAACAAACACATCATTTATTAATTTACATACTCAGGATGTAGTAATAATATGAAATCACTTGCTGCAGATAAACAGTTCATACCGCTGCTGTCTTTACTCTTTACTTTGGTTTAATTACTTTATTTTACATATGCTGTGTAAACAGTGTTCATACTTTGAAGTATACTTGCTAATTACTCTGTTTCATGTACTCTGAGAAAATCAGTATGGATTATTTTTTTTCTAGAGATTTTCTCTTATTAAACTAATGTGTTTTTGTAATTAAATTGCTGTACAACAGAATATTTAGCAAGTATCACACGTGCTTGATGCACTACTTTTCTACACTATAACAAGAAATCATGGCTATGTGGACTTCTATCATACCTGACTAGATACAGCTGGCAATTAACATACCTATTGCAGAGCTGAAATATGCATGTCATAAGGAAATTCTAATGTTTTTATACCAAAGAAACAGTTACTTCTACTGGTTATCACAATATAGATGTTGGGGTTTTTTTGGTACACTTAATGACAAACCAAACTATTATTTTTTATCAAAACTGAATGCGTCAGCAAAGTTGCCTTCAACAACTCTACCAGTGACTCCAGAAAAATCATGTGAATTGAAAGTAGTGGCAAGGTACCAAGGTAGCTGGCCTCACAGTTCAGAACTAAGGTCACCACATATCCATTTTACATTTTTTGGACTATCCAGAAATCAGAATAATTGCCTAGTACTCCAGAAAGCACTGCACTAACTCCAGTATTCTATTTTGCAGTAAAAGCATACTGCCAGTTTTTGTGAAAAATGCACCTCAAAGAAAAGCATTGCTAAAGTGATGTGGTCAAGTGCAAGAAGGCCAACAGAATGATGTTCTGCTTCCCACTGACATAAGCATCAACATCGGAATGTGGGAGTGAATGTGAGCAAAGTACACAGAGAAAGGGATAGTAGGAGACACGACTAGAGGCGGTGCAAGGGGTATGGCTTCAGCCCATTTTTCTGCCACAATGGAAGGTGGCAACTGTATTTCAAACATGCAGTTCAAACTCCAAGGCATTTCTGGATAACCCTGTGGCTTTAGTAAAATTAGACAGGCAAATAGTTATCTGTTCTAGTATCTAAGTTATAGTATGAGGTTAAGATAAAGACAACTTAGGAGAACTCAGTTATCAGATATTCAGTTCAGAACCTTGCATTTCTTCTACTAAGGAGTGGGACCACAAACAACCTACCAAAAACACAATTATCTGTGTCAGATTTGCAATGATGAAAGAAGGCATAATAACCTCAAACAGTGAACCGTGTATAACTACTTACATGGCCAGAGCTGGCTACACACATATTCATGTACTAACACCTCACTTCTTGAAAGTCATTACTAGATCTTCTACAGAAAGTAAGTTATGTAGCTTTGAATGGGTACACAAAAAGCTGTTGCCAGTTTCATTAAAATACTCGACTACCTTCACTCATCTTAGCTCCTCCTTTATTATTATGCTTTATCACAAATTATCATACAAAACAGGTGAACTTTAAACAAGAGCATGTTAAAGTGCATTGGTCATGTTCTGAAGCACGTCTAAGCAATAAACTTTTGGACGTCTTGAGCTGGATATAATCAATAACAAGCTCACCTCTAGATTTGTGAAACAGTTCGATGCACTGGAGTTCTTTCACACGTAGATCACCATGGATAAAATCCTGTCCCATACCCTAGCTATGTACACCTCCATGTACGAGGAAGCTCACAGTGCATATTTAGACCTACTGGAGACACTTACCATCCATTCTAACACTGTGCTCATGGGAAACTTTTATTACCCCCTCTGTAGACTTGGAGACCTACACAGCCTCAAATCTACAGGCACAGAGACTCTTGGACTTTGTAAATACAAACACCCTTGAGCAAATAGTGAATACACCCACTAGAGGCTTCAACACACTGGACCTCATACTCACAAATATGGGAGAACAATACACCCCCAAAGTCTCATTCTCCATGGTAAAGTTTGGCCATAAAGCTGTCTTCTTCAAAATCAAAACCAGTTCTATAACCATGATAAAACCTGTAACAGTTAGGAACTATTCCAAGACAAACTACCTTTTATTAAGTGATGGTTAGTCAAAATTCAGTGCCCATTGAAACTCCTAGAGCACCACAGCCTATGCTGAAGTGCTCTCAGAAACTATGTACAACCATGTCAGTGGCTGCACAGAGGCTGCTGTACTTAACAGAAGTCCATTGCTAGTCTCAGAAACGAACCGCCCTGGTGGCATCCAAAATTAAACAGGATATACAGCACAAGAAAAAAAATGATGGCAAAAATCAGGAAGGGTAATTCCCACAAAGATAAACATCAAACTAAATAGGCAACTAAGAGGACCAATTAGGTCACACAAAGCCAACTTTGAGGCTAAGACCACGTTCCAGATGAAAAATAACCATAAAGCCTTCTTCAGCATGTCAGAAACCTCAATGGCAGCACACAGCAAGGAGCTGAACTGATGGGTTAATGGTGCCACATTCATCAAATGCACATACTTCAAAGAGAAAGTCCACACAACTATGGCCAGGTGCAAGGCCGAAAAATATCAAACAGCAAAAATTGCAGATGAAGAGTGCTGCCTGGTTCTGTTTTTTTGCCACATTTATGAAGTCTGGCGATACAGCAAACCTGTTAGAGGACAAAATCAGTTCCAACTTTACCCCCATAACAACCCCAACCATATTGCAAGAAACAGCATCAAACATAACCCCTGCAATGATAACCAGGCAGCATGCACTGGGTGCACTCACTATAGCCAAGAACACAGCCTCAATGGACCTGAAAACATCCTGGGATCCCTCCTGAACAGTCTAAAATACAATTTATCAGGACCTCTGGGGTCACTGTTTAATTACATCCTTAAAACAGGCTTTCTGCCACAAGAATGGAAGACTGGGATGGTCATTCCCTTCAAAGGCGAAGGCCTTCAACAGGTCCTGGAAAGTATAGATCCATTAGTGTGACTAGTCTTATTTGCAAAGCCATGGAAAGAATTGTCATGGAAATCAACCAGCAAAAACACAGAGATTCACACACTGAATACATACCAGTTTTTTGCCAAATGAAGGTCATACTTACTGAATATGGTGGATTTCTTTGAAAAGGTCACTAAGGCAATGGATGAGGGAAAAGTGATGCTTACTGCCGACCTTGATCTGGCTAAAGTATTTAAACACAATACTCCACTTGGGCATTGTCAACAAACACACAGAACTAGACATAAAACCCTTTATAACAAGCTGGACAGCTAGCTCACTCATGCATAGGACTCAAGAGGTTAAGATCAGTGAGGTCACCTCCACAAACAGGCCAATCACCAGTGGAGTCCCACATGGCTCAGTGCTTCACCCACTCTTGGCATCTATTTCTCGGATGTCAAAGCAAATGGCAAAGGCTACTGGCTGGTCAAGTTCACAGACGACTACAAACTAGGAGCAGTCTTTAATTCCTCCAATATGTGAACACCCTTTAGGAGGGTATAATCCAGACAAATGGTTGGTGCCAAAGCCATGACTTAAAACTCAATGCCAAGAAATGCATTATAGTACCTTTTGGGAAGTTGGCCATCCCATGTAACTACACCCCTAAAAGTTGATTCACTAGTTAAGGATCTTGGAACTCATGTAGATAGTAAACTAGCCTTTGACCAACATGTGTACAAGGTAGTAAGTAAATATTTCTGTGTTGCTCAGCTTACAGTTAAGGGTATGGCATCTAAGTCAAGACAGCATCTAAGTCAAGACAGGTCATCGTATCACTGTAGGTCACCCTCCATGTCCCAAGACCCTCACAATGTAAACATAAACACCCTTGACCAAATGGTGAATATTTAATGTCCTTTTTGGTATGTACCTGGCCAGACACATGCAGCAAAAGAAATATCCACAAAGGTTTCTTACAAAAAGAATACAGGGAGTAAATACAATGTCCTATGCTGATTGCCTCAAGTCCTATGCTGATCACCTCAAACCCCTGTCCATTTACTCAGTATTACACCGACTACTGACAGGTGATCTTTGCCTGGAATACAAAACATCCCTGCACCTTTTCATGATGAACTATTTGCACATTTGAAAAACAAACAGCATCAGAACTACTAGATCAAAAGGCCTAAATGTTGCTTGTGACATAAATGCCATATGTTGTAGGGATAGATATGTTTCTCGGAGAATTTTCATTATCTGGAACAGGCTTCTCATACATGTGAAGCAGAGATCCTCCCTAACCTTATTTACCCATCCACTGCTCCAAGACGTGCTTAATCAGAAATTTACCCCAGTACGGCTCCTAGGTCTCTGATGGACAGAGGCAGTCAGTAAATTACCCCCTATATAAATCAAGTTTGTGCATCCCATTTGGCCTGCACAGCCAGGCTTATAAGGGCCCTTGTGGTCATTAGCCGAGCAGACACCTATGAACTTGTTTTCCATACACAACAACAATTTATGCAGTTTGGATGCAAAAAGTATATTGTTTTTGTATTTTATTTTGTAAGTAGGGACGGCTTCCTGAACATTTTTTCCCCAGAGTTTAATACCCCTGACTTCACATCATGAAAGACATCCCACAATACCTCACTACCTAAACTAATGTACAGAATACTCCATTTCCATACTAAATGCATCAGTAGTAGTTTTTTACTTCCTAGAAAAAGACATGCCCACTAGTTCTTGCAGATGGAACACCTCACAATGAAATATTAACATGATGAAGTTGCTCCTCTAAAGATGTAAATTATTTCTGATTACCCATAATACCCTGCAGTTGTATGTAATTCATTAATCAGTACCTATTATGACATCATAATGTCAGTGTGGTTATAGAGAAAGAGTGAGCAGGCAGCAAAACTAAAGCATCAACAAGCACACTATCATTACTTTTTTTTCCAAAATTACTTGTGACCTTATCATAAAGAATATAATGGAAAATTAAATTAATCGTAAAACAAAAATGCTTACAAACATGAGCAATACACTTTTAGCAAAAAAAGTTAAAGTATGTGTTAAATAAAAAAAAAAACATTAATATACAAATAAAACAATGGCTAGTGCAATATTAATTTAATACAATACAAACAGTAGAATAATAAAACATCAATATTAAAATTAAACAAAAAATTTGTATAGCAAAATAAAACAATGTTACAAATAAAAATGCACATAAAAGAACAAGCTGCAAATCCAGCATGCAATATAAGCTACTAGCATGGAAAGGAGATGTTGTAGGGAACGAACAGCAGTAGCCTACAAATATCAAGCAGAAATAGAAGGATCTAAACTCTGTTTAACCATTCCCTGATTAAAAGGAGGTTTCATTTAGAATTTGATACCCAGTGACTTTACCTTTAACTTTCATCTATAATAATGCACAATAAGATTTCAGTTCCAAGAATATACAGCACACATTAAAACTCCATTTCCACAGATTTTCTAAATGCACTACATGCAGTTGTTTCTTGGTTTGGACTTTCCAGTCCATATTTAAACTATATTTGTTACAGTCAAAAGGTGAAAATTAATTACAGCACCAAATTATATTGTGCAATCTGATTTTGCTATTACATTATGATCTAAGTAGTCTAGGAGTCCATTTCACATGGAATATTTCTAAGATGTTGGTTGGTTAATTTATTAATTAAGTCATTAAATAAGTGAATATTTACTAACTAGGTTGATTGCACTGAACCAGGGGCCCATTCTCAAGGAAGACCCGGGAGACAAAAACTACACATAAGAGGGCAAGGATATATTGTGAATAAAATCAAATTTGAAAACAAAATACTTATTTCTAACACAAGTGGCCAAGCAGAATGAGGAAAAAGCACTAACAACGTAAACTGTACGAAGTATATTAATATCAGATAGTTAATGACAGCAGTCTGGTAATAGTCACAACCTTATCCATACTATATTCACTTTCCACAGTGAATTACAATATACAATGCTTATAAGTCACAGTCATATGGACAAAATAGGCTGTTTAAGTCAGGTTCACATAAGAGTGGTCTGCAGTGTTCACAACTATTGAGGATAAGTAGGTGTGTTATTAATCCCATTTTGAACCTTAAATGTGAGTCAGTGGTTCTGATAGAGGAAAGAAAATTATATATAATGGATAAGGAAGTAAAAAATATTTTGTCATCAGATTTAAATGCTGATTTGTCCAATACTGATTCATCTATTGAAACAGGACAGGACCTAGTCCAGACAAGGGAGTTCAGAGAGTAACAAACTCTAAGGTATCGGGGCAAAAGCCCTCACTGCTCAGCATTAGAAGAGGTTGGTCATATGAAAGAGATGTGTGTGAGGTCCATGCTTTGTTGAAAATCCACGTTGGGTAGTAGTGAAAAGATGGCAGAGGAAGGCTGTCATCTAATTATGTAAAACTCTTTCAAGCAGTGAATTAAGGGAAAGGGGCAGAGATAGTTCTATAATTTTTAAGCAGATGTGGGTCTCCAGATCAGCGAAAGCAGGTTATGATGGCAATTATTTACAGACTGTGATATGTGCCCTCATTGAAGAGTTTATTAAAAGTAATAATTTGTAGCACAATTATGATGAAATAAGGGGCAGGTTATTAAGAGAAATAGCCCTTACCCTATCAAAATATTCTGGTCTGTGTAAGTCATGTGAAGGCATTAGGAGACAGTTAAAAGTCTTAACTGATGTAAAGGATATGTTAAAGATAAAGTCTGACTCAAATAAGCAAGCAAAACAATAAGACCTAAAGTCAATACATGTTAACGATGCTGGATAAGAAATAGAGTCACATCAAAACCTGATATGGAAGTGAAAAATAAAGATCTGCTTCAAGCAGATGATATAGTTGTAGGAGAGAAAGCCTTATTCAGCATTTAGTCAGTTTTGCAAAATATGTGCTAGAAATGGACATTTTGTAATATCTGTAAAAAAGGAAAAACAAGTGTGTATAAAAGAATGTCATGCTGTCTGAGCAAAAATATGAAAAAAGTGTTTCTGCTACTACTGAAGTGAAAACTTCCTACATGGTAAAGTTTCAAAATGCTTAAATGCAAGTCAGACAAGAATACAAAACAGATTGTTGGCAAAATATACTAAGAATCAATGGATTCAATGAAGAAATAACACAACAATGGCAAAAATATTAATGATAAATGGGCAAAATGCAGAATTTTATACACAGGGGTAGAGTATAATATTTTGTCTGCAAACATTTTTAAACATTTGAGGTTACACACATTTTAACCTGTTACTGCTATTGAGTGGCACCATTCAGTCAAATACTGCAGATATATGAATTTAAAAATAAATGTACACAATCATTTTCCAAATTGTAGCACTTGGACAAGTTACTTCATTTAGTATTATGGTTCCTGTTATTTGTGAAAAGCTAGGAAAACAAGTTTAAAATATGAGAGATTGCATGCATTCTAACAGGGTCAAAATCAAATTCAGTGACATTTGAGATATAGTACAAAATCACAGTAATCATATCCCACAAGACTATTTTTTTTCTTACAGGTTTAGGAGGTTTGCCAGGTGAATATTACAGACCAAAGATCCGTACACACAGCCTCTTGGTTTGTACTTGTAAATGGATTTGTTTTAAACTTCATCAAAACCTTTCCGTAAAACTGCTACTATTCAGAGAAATTTGAGGCTAGTGTTATAGGGCAGTAGTTTTAATACTGGGAGAGGAAATAGTTTGCCTCTCTTGATATTACTGTTTTCATTTTTTTTTTTTTTTTTTGCTATTGTGTATGATCAAACTTATTTTGTCAGTGTGTGTGTGTGTGTGTGATAAGCCACACAGCTAGTAGCAACAACCAAGGATTTATTAAGCAAAATCAGCAGTCAAGCACTTTTGTCTTACATCAAGACTTCATCAGAACTGCAGTAATCAGATAAAACACACAATATAAAAGAAATTTAAGGTTAAAAATAACACTTCAATTGTGTATCCAAGGGGGTGGTATATGGAGCTCTTTGTTAATGTTGTAAGTTATTCTATATTGGAAAGACTAGTCGTAAGCTGAAAAAAAAAAAAGAGTTTATGAACAATTGAATGACATCACCCAAAAGATTCTCTACCACCCTATGAATACTCCAATCCTCTCTAGTCTGATTACTCCATACAAAAATCTGGCAACACTACGCTCATCTAATAAGCTTCTAGTTTCCACTACTAAATCTAACAACAAGGCTGGAGACTCATTATTCTCAAACACAGTGGGAAAAACCTGGAACCAGCTTCCTAATGAACTCTCTTCTCTATCTTCTACACTGCTCTTCCAAAAATATCTTAAGGAACACCTCATAACACACTGGCTATGCCCCTGCTCTAAACCTGACTAACATCTCATTCCCTATCTCCCACTCCTTTTACTTATCTCCTCTATTCTGTCCTACAATGTCTATTTGTTTTAACTAAAAATGACAATCACTACCTAAGAATTAAAGGAGACTTCCTCTCAGCTCTATTCAATGAGTTACTTACTCTAAAAGTACTCATCCTCTACTTTGCTGTAAGTAAGCATACGTTTGTATGCCTGTAACCAGGCCTCTGATGTAAAATAACAAATCTTGCTTATTTTTTTCTTTTTTGTATTATATGTTATCTTAAGTTTTTTTTTTTTCTCTTGCCGACTCTGTACACATTTTTATGTCTGATCTAAATTAATTTAATGTAACTTCCTGCTATTGCATATATTGTATGTTATGATACTATTGCATATATTGGAGCTTTTCTCCCCGTGCCTCTACTGAAAATGGACATGTATCCAGTTAGACTAGCCTGGTCAACAAATGTAAAATAAATAAATAAAAATAAAAACACCAATGCCTTGTATAGGCATATTTCAGCTTTTCCTGACCACTGCTTCAAGTTTGTAGGGTTGGACTATATTGAATGGGATGCAAGGGGTTTTAGCACAGAAGAACACCTGAACAGAAAGGAATTAATCTGACTTTTGATGTGCGATCCCTTTACTCCCCCTGGGCTCAATGAGTGATGTTCTATTACCCCAATCCTAAAATTGAAAAGTATAGAGGGGTAATTAATCAGTCATTTTTATAATTTTTTTATAATTTGTTGTATATACATTGTTGTAACATGTTTGTCACTGTTTTTTTTCACTCAAACACACTGTTTCAAACTGTCATTACATTTTCAAGTTTTTAATTAATTTTTTAAGCATTATTTGTATTGGTCGGTTTTAACCACATGACTACAGGATGTTTCTTTATATTCTGTGGTTTATGTGATGTGATTACTGCAGTTCTCATGAAGTCTTGATGTAAGATGAAAGCGCTTGACTGCTGTTTTTGCTTAATAAATCCGTGGTGGTTGCTCCTAGCTGTGTGGTTTATACTGGACATGTACATATATTTACACACATATCTACATCCCTCATGAAAAGGCTGAGGAGAGGGAGTAGCAGCATCAGCATAAAAAGGAGACTGTAACCCTTTGATAGGGTCATGGAGGTAATGGGGAAGGGCATGATCAAAACCCAGAAGCCATAACGGTTAGTAAACGTTTTCCTCGGTACAGGGAGGGAGAGGACTTTGATAGTTTTATTTATATATTTGAGATGGTACGTAAACAATATAATGTTGACAAAGGGCTCTGGTGTGGTTCCTGACCCCCTTACTCCATGGTAGATCTGTTAATGCAATTGCCAAACTGTCTGATACTGATTGCTTAAATTATGATTGTATAAAACAATGTTTACTTGATTACTTTAAATTAACTCCTGAAATGTAGCAAAAACGTTTCATTAGACACAAGGCAGATGAAAGTGTATGCAATTACATTGTGATTTAAGTACTTGGTTTCACAGGTGAGTGAGTGGGTGTCAGGTCACCACTTTTGAAGGACTGGAAGACCATCTGGAGACAGAACAAGCTCTCAGCACTTTGCCTGAGGACATGAGGATCTGGCTGGCAGATCAAAAGTGTAATTCTGCAAATGAGTTTGTGACCACTGCATAAGAAAGGGATACCCTGTGCTGCACATGGACATATCAGAACCCATAGGGGACAGCCTAAACCACTCTAAAAGAGTTTACCAGTAACAGAAGATGTCACTAATTCAAGAACACTGTCAGAATCAGGGATTAGATGTTTCAAATGTAATCAGAGGTGCCATGTAGCATACAAATGTCCACTGAAGCAACGTGAGAAACAAAAGGTGAGAGCCAACAGGTGGCAATGATGGAATGGCAGTGATAAGTTGCCTGGAAACAACAGAGGTGCAAATATTATCCTTAAATGTGAGTCAGTGGTTCTGATAGAGCCTATTAGCGGATGAAAGATAAACCTCTACTAAGATATACATAGCTTCTGATATAACCATTGTGAGTCCTGCAGTGGTTAAGGAGGAGCAGTACTTGCTTGGGCAGTCCACACAAGTTAGGGCTTTGTGTGAGACCCCATTCCAAATACCTTTGGCCAGGGTTCATCTTGACTAGGAGGGTGTTTGAGGATATCGCTACAGGTGTCTTGATAGGGAATGATTTTGATAGTGTAGTACCTTGCATGTATAGGGGTGGCCACGGTGGTGCAGCAGTTAGCATTGTCACCTCACAGCAAGAGGTTCCCTGGTTAGATCCTTGGCTGGGGTGCCTTTTGTGCGGAGTCTGCATGCCCTCCCTGTGGTCACGTGGGTTTCTTCCGGGTGCTCTGGTTTCCTCCCACATCCCAAAGACATGCTGTAGGGGGATTGGACACTCTAAATTGGCCCTAGGTGTGAGTGTGTGCATGTGTGTGCCTTCTGTGGAAGGCTGGGCGCCGGGCTGGCAACTCGACACTGTAAAACTCCACTGCCAATCATGAGCAGACAGGTGATCTGCTGTGGCAACCCCTAACTGGGAAAAGCCAAAAGAAGAAGAAGTACCTTGCATGCATGCAGTTGACACAGTCAAGCTTGGAGGCAGGCATATAAGTCTGGTAGCCTGGGGGAGACCCAGACAGATCCTATGCCTGAAGCTGGGGCTAGTGGTGTGGTTATTTCAGGGAAGAAGCTACCGTATAACAGTGATTCTGCAGGTGAACCACAGCGGTTGCTAGGTACTGGTGTTCTCGTGGACATGATGACTGCAAGGACAGAGGTGAGTGGTGGTATCCAGGCTGACAGTGAGGCACCCCTGACAGAGGATATTGGGCTTTCTGTGGAAGGGGAGCTAGGAGGGGTCATGATAGTACAGTTGAGACAAGAACAGCTTTCCGACCCTAACTCATGAGGATTAAAGGAGGCAGCTAGGGAGGCATCTGATACTTAAGAAAAAGGGGAGTCTGCATGCTGGAATGGAGAGTGAACCCTTGAGGCAGGGCTAGAGGGTGAAGAATATGGCAGTTGGTGGAGCACAGACCCTATCGTCTGGTACCTCTAGCCATAGCCCATGACATTCTTTTTGTCAATAACAAAGGGGTACTGTACAGAGAGTGGTCCCTGAGGGTGGGATAGAAGGTGAGGTAATACGGCAGATGGCAGAGTCCAGAGCCTACTGTCTGGCACCTCTAGCCACAAACCAAATACATTATTTTTGTCAATAACAAATGGGGTACTGTACAGAGAGTGGAAACCTGATGGAGGGTGAGAAGGTGAGGTAATACAGCAGTTGGTAGAGCCTACAGCTCATGATATTTCTTTTGCAGATAAGAAAGGGTTACTGTATAGAGAGTGGACCCCTGAGGGAAGGCTAGTGAGTGAGGTATTATGGCAGTTGGTATTGCCCACAGCCTATCATCTGCCACCTCTAGCCATAGCCTATCACATTCCTTTTTCAGGTCATATGGGCATAAACCATACCAGGAGACACATTGTGCAGAATTTTTATTGCCCTGGGATTGCAAAAGATGTGACAGGACCTGTGAGTAATGCCAAAAGATAAGCAGGAGGCAGAGACATAAGTTGCACCATGTTAACACATTGAAGTCTTATGACAGGGAGGCCCTGGTGTTGATTATTCACAGTGGATGGTAGGAAGAGTCTGAGAGGGATCTGGTGACTGATCCTCTCAGTAAGACTAGAACTGACACTTCCAGGGGATAGGTAGCAATATCTCAGCGGCTATCCCCTATTCATGTTAAAAAAATATAAGCAGTGCTATAGGAATTTGGGGGATGTTTACCAGGAAACCTGGATGTACTCACTTAGTGCAGCACCATGTAGCTACTGGACCCCAAAGGCCTACCAAGAAAGCTCCTTATAGGGTGCCTTTTAGAGTCAAACAGACTTTGAAGAAAGAGATAAAGGAGATGTTGGAGCTGGGGGTAATCCGGGAGGTCCAGTAGTCCTTGGACTTCCCCAGTAGTATTGATACCAAAGAAAGATGGTAGTGTAAGATTCTGCATGGTCTACAGAAAGTTAAACAGTTATACAGAGTCAGGTGTGTACCCCATGCCTAGAACAGATGAAGCTTTAAAACAGCTAGCGTGGGGCTAAGCATCTGACCACTACTAATCTTACCAAGTGTTACTGGCAGGTGCCCTTGACTCCCATTGCTAGAACAGGTCAACTTTTTTAACAACTTTTCAATCATATGAGGTTACGAGGGTACCCTTTGGGATGAAGAATGCCCCCAAAACCTTCCAGAGGTTAGTAGATCATATCTTAGTAAGGAGATTATACTCTCACTTATTTGGATGATATTGTCATTTACAGTCATTCCTGGTAAGAACACCTTCAACATATGTCAGGGAGGTCTTAGGTAGATTAAAAAGATCAGGTTTTGCCATTAAGCCTAGTAAGTGTCAGGCGGGTATGGCAGATGTCTCTGAGTAGTAAGATTAGGCCAGAAACCGCCAAAGTGGAAGCTATTCAGGTATGGCCTGTCCCTGTTAACAAAAAGCAGGTGAGAGGTTTCCTAGGGACAGCGGGGTACTATAGGAAATTTATGCCCAACTATAGTACAACAGCTGTACCTCTTAACTGACCTAATAAGGAAGATAAGCCAGATAAAGTAGTGTGGACCAAAGATTGTGAGCAGGCATTCCAAAAGCTTAAAGAAGCTTTAGGAGGAACCCCTGTAGCTAGTCCAGATTACAGCAATGATAATACAGAGGGATTCTCAAGAGAGGGTATGGGTTAATACATTTTTAGTTAGCCCATTTTTCCTCAAGCAACGGTTTTCTAGGGTCACTTGAAAATCTAGCTCGAGTCTTCAAAAGAGCAGAAATGTGAGGATATTATATATTATCTGTGCTAGCATGACTGGCTGAAGTTTTGTAAATACTTGTAAATAATTGTAAATTACCTTGTGCTATATATGCCAGCATGAGTTGCTATAATTTTGTAAATAATTTTATGTTTTTTGATTATTACTTTGATTTATGTAAGATGTTTGAACCAAACACTGTTCTTCTGGCTGACCAAATGTAGATGTTTTTAAAATAGAATTCTGATTGTAGGTTATACCAGTCAGCTGGCCTCGATGTGATGCCATTTTGTGACAGATCTGAAAGGAATAGAATCTCCACAGAAGCTGTTTAGTTTACTTTCTAAAGTCTGATATGAGACAGTAGAATTCTCATAACAGCTTTCTTTGACTTTCTTAAAGTTCTGCTATAAAAGGAGGTTCTGAGTCAGTTAAAGTTCAGTAGTTGTAGTTGTTCAGTAGTCAGTTGTTTTCCAGATCAGTAGTCATCACTCAGAGTTTTCCAGAGATGTTCAGTAGAGATAGTAGGAGTTCCTATTCCAGTCGTTGAGGACCAGACAACAGCCTGAAGGGTGGGCATAAAATCTTACCTGGCAGAAGTAAGAGTATCATCTTGCCTTGCTCGTTAATTAGATTAGACATTGACAGTTAATCTTTAGATAGAGAACTATAGTTAGATAGTTAAGAGTTTTTCTACAGTTAGTGTGAAACCTATCCTACAGTGTTGTTTTCATAATTCCTGTGTGTGAAACTTTGTGGTTTATTAGAATCAGTTATTTAGTGTATACATGTTTCAAATCATTTTATTTACTATTAAACATTTTACTGCCTTTTATTGTGGCTGGTTATTTAGAAAGTACTTTTAGTAACCTGAGAGTGTTTATACTTATTGTGATAACACCCGGGCTACTCTGAATAGCCCAACTGCTAGGATTATATGCTATCATTTATATCAATATTTACTTTACCCAATATAATTGAACACCCCTTTTGAAGGGTATTGTGGTATTTGACTGGTGCCAGCATTACCTTGTAATTTGGGAAAGAGGACATAACCGGTAAATCTGTGTCAGTCTTTGCCAAGAATGTTTGTATGTGTGAATATCAAATATTTAAGAGCGAGTGTGTCAAACCACTTAGAACTGGGACACAGTGCTCTGCAGTGGTTAGTGTGAAGACTCATTTGGGGACCTGCAGTGAAGCATATAGTCCAGTCCCAGGTTTGGAGCCCGTTCCCAGTGTACTCTTAGGGGAAATTGTGTACTTCTATCCCTGCTTTCAGTGATGCTCACTTATTGGAGACAGTGGTGAGAAGTGAGGCTCCTTAGTTACTGCCCCAGGTTTAAGTGGAGTCATCACAACTTGATATGCAATATTTTAATATTACATAAATTTTAAAGTCCAAGAAAGTCAAATGAAAAAAATAAATAGACATTAAGAGACACTAATGTTCTTGGTAGGCAAAGCACTAATTAAATGGAGTAGCTATTACATAGTATAAAGAAAAAAGATAATAAACAGATACTTGATAACTTTTTAGTTAAATATGACTCAGATATTTTGCATTCCAGAGGCATTTACCATCTTTTTCATACTGCTACCTTTGGTGGTTTAAACACATACAGGCAGTCTGAAGGCAATGACAATTCACAGCTCATAGCAAAGCGGAAAGCAATGAATTACGATCAAAGACAGAAGTGTATATGAAGAGTAAGGAAAGGAAGTGGGGACAAAATGCAGACTTCAGGGGCCTGCTTTAGTCAAGTCTCTTTACAAAACATGGGGAGGGGCTCATGGACTTAATCATTTTAAGGGTTCTAAAATGATATTCTGGGTTCAGACAATCAGAAAAGGGTGAGACAGGCAGAGTGTAGGTAAAGAACAATTCCTACCCAGCTCTGCACACACTTTTTGTGCAGTCAACCCTTCATTTTATTTCGCAACTAATTCACTTTATTTTTATCTGCAAAAACTTTACCAGTGAAACAATACATATTTACAATACAAATTCATAACACATTTTTATCAAATAATGTATATGACAAGCAATGAAAATGGAAACAAAAATGTCTGACTTAAATATATTTTAAGTCTAAGGAGGCAGTGGATGTAGGATTTATATAAAACACAGATTTGTTTTTAATAGTCATATGTAAATCAAAACTATAAAACATTTGGCTTGAAATAAAACAGAACAGGATGTATAGTTTCTTCTCATCAACAATATTACAGTCTCTCACATCCACTCCAGGCATAGACAGTTTTTACAACTCCCTTGTTGGAACCCTAAACTAGACTCTAATTGGAGCTCTGTATTTACAGATGATTCTCCCATGTCTAATTCACTAATTCACTAGACTTGGCTTTCACATTCCATGACTCACAGGTCCTTTGGGTTAGCTCCTGATCACCCCTTTTGAATCAACAGTTTGATCCAAGCCCAAAACCCACAATCAGATAAGTAAAGTTCCAAAGGAAAGGTAGGTAGAAAACACACTTGTTGCAATCTTCTTTCAGTGGTCTAATGCTTTAGACAACATCAGCAGAACACAGCTCTAAGCAGTAAGGAATTCCTCTTACAAAAAAATGTCCCAAACATTAGAGTAACAACAGAATTTCCTAAATAAGGAACAAAACAAGTAAAAAGGTCACACAGAAAAGCTACATATGCAAAAACGTGAAAAGGCTCAGGAAAACCAGTCTTCACAGTGTAATACAGTAAACCTACTTTGAAGGAGACCCATAGGAAATATGCAAGTGACCATTTAAGGACATATAAGTGCTACATCTACATGGTGTCTGAATACAACTGCTGATGATCACTGAATGATGAAAAAAGAGAAATGCAGTAATCATATAACATATGTAGAAAATAAAAGTGGTATGATTCTTTCATCATGAATTTCATTTTCAAAATGTAATATCAAAACTCATTCTGGCTATTAGTGCAGATGATAAATTTCTCCTTTTTATACTCACTACGTGAAAAGAATACACAAAGTCAGATAAATGATCTGAACATGAACCCTCATAAAAACTCAAATTGGTTTAAATTGCTAGCTATACACATTCTTGTGAAGAAACACTACATTTTTTCTACACAAATGCCTGATATTAAGCTCTAAACCCGTTGCCAAAATAAAGCCATTCATTCTTTGCACTAAAATAATACATTCTGGTATTATAAATACTGTAAGGCTGTACTGCTGCAAAGCATAAGCCAAACTCACATATTCATGCTGGCTGCTTCTCTAAACAACTCTGCATGACTGTGCAAACATTCTGACTCTGTGCCTTCTCAGCCCTTTCAGATTAACTGATTTGACTTGTGTGTGGTGCTATTATTGTCTTTTGTAATGAAACAGTTATTCTGCATCTGTACAAATGGGATTCTTTTTATCATACCAAGCTCTTCACAAATAATCTATTTCAAACATATTAGGTTGCTTTCATTAAGTCTGACGTAGCATGACTTTAAAACAATAGCATGTACTTCTTAGATATGTACACATAATCTAACTAAACTCAAACTAAATGTTTTAATAAATGCCCAGAATAAGGCAGAAGTAAACATGCACACTTTAATAATTTGCACTTATCATTCAGATATATAAATGTAAATTGATAATGCACTGAGTCCTGTATTTTACTAAGATATCACAGCCATGTCTGCAATCAATACTTTTTGTCCAGCAATAATTATCTTTGCTATTAGTAGCAACTTGAGATACTTTTACAATAGCATTTCTGAAATCTCTGTTAGCATTAAAACTATTCACCATTTAAAACAAGAACAGAGTGAAAGCGTCTTATTCTCAATATTCTGCTGTATAATTCCAAAAAAGACTTAAGTAGTTGATGGGTTTTCCAGCAAGGGGTTTCTTTTCAAAAATGTAATGCCCCGATTAATTTCACCCCAACTTGTTGTATTGTGTGAGCCAGCAGAGGGCTCTTTGTGGGTTCCCATTTTTCCACAGAAGTATAACTATGGAGTATGTGTATACATATATATATATATATATATATATATATATATATATATATGTATAAATATAAATAACATTTATGGGATGCGAAGGCAGAGATGCAGGGAGCTTACCTGCCCTGCAACAAAGATTTTTTTTTCTGTTTTTGTTTTATTTTTATATTTTTCGTTTTTTTTTTTTTGTTTGTTTGTTTTTTTTTTTTTGTGATTGGTTGTGTTTGGTTTATATCTTTAAATGAGCAAAGAATTAAAAATGGTGCTACAGTCAGTAGTAGGTAAACAGCTAAAAACACTGCTACTTACACTTTGGTGTAACATTTTACTATACTTTTTATAAAATCTTGTGAAATGGCCACAAATTCCATAAACCATATAAACTTTCTGATACACGTTCTCATGCTTGAAGTTGCAGTCCTTCAAATGGTTAAAGATTCTGCTTGGTTATTTGCTGCTTCGTACCATCTTGCTGATATTTATTCACCATTTTTTTATTTGTTTTTATTATTTTTAATAGTTTTAAATTTTATCTTTCGGTGTTAATGGTTCAGCAAGTAGCAAAATGTGCATACGTGTTAGAGGACTAGAAGGCTGTGGGTTATATTCCCACATCAAGAACTTGGATTAATTTTCCAATAATGACACTGGATGCCACGTAAGGGGGATGTTGAATTTCTGAGCATGCCGTCCTTCAAATGAGATATTAAACCAAAGTCCCATCTGCCTGAGTTGGTGGTAGTTCAAGTGGATGTAAAATATCCTATGGCACATATATATATATATATATATATATATATATATATATATATATATTACACACACACACACATATATATATATATATATATATATATATATATACACATACATATACACATAAATATACAAGAGTAGCAGGGGTGCTTTATGAACACTGACATTCATGTTATATCATATACAAAGAAAACTTTAAATCCATTATTTATGCACTCACTTTTTACATCCATACTTAAAATCATTTACTAGATATCAGCACAAAAGAACTTAACTAGTTGTATTTCTTGCTTTCTTTATTATTTTTTTATTTTATATTTACCTCAAAGCACCAAACCCTTTTTTCACAACCGTCTTCTTATTTCACCTAATACAGCATACTCTTCCATTTTCTTGTAATATAACAAATTTTCACACCTTCTTTTTCCACAGCACCCATATTGTCTCAGATAGTACATTATCCCATTCATTAATATTATATTTCTTTACTTTATCATACTTCCCATGGAATTTTATATTTATACACTTAAACCCTTCCCATCTATATTAATTTTCAAACTTTTACCAAAATTCTTTTATACTTTTTATGCAATCCAAAAAAAACAATGTTTTGTTGTTTCTTCTTCAATACAATCAGCACATTCTCTTTCCTTCATCACTGTTTATTTCATATTCTCTTTCACTGGTAACTTGTTTAATAAAATCCTCCACAATAATCCTCTGCTTCATAAACATTTTCACACCTTTTTCTCCTGTCCTTTATTGTCTTTTGTTCATCTTCTTTTAATTCCTTAATTTGGGTACAAAAAATATAAAATCATATTATACAATTCTTTTCCATCAGCCTCATTTTATTTTAATTCCCATAATTTCATCTTTTGTCATATCATTTTTCTTCCATCCCGTCCCCTTTTTTCTCCCCATACATTTTCATATGGGCTTTTACCTATAGTTTATTTTTGTCTTTCTGTTACCTTTCTCATTACCCAAAACAAATGCACAGATACTAGATGCACCACTCGACTTTTTTCAATTCAAACCACCTTTGTTTCTATTATAAATTATCCATTTTCTCACTAGGTTTAGCCTTGAGCCCCAAGTGAAGTCTTCTCTCCATTTGAATAGGAATATATATATATATATATATATATATATATATATATATATATATTTCCTCCTAAATAAGCAATTTTTATAATAAGTATTCAGCATATAGGTCTTTTTCTGAGATAATTAAAAACTTTTCCACCAAGTTAACTTTTTATTTGGTCTAGTATCTTTCTCAATTAACTTTCTATACTCTCATATTTATCAGATGTCACTCCCAAAATCTTTACTTCCTTTCTTATGAAATATGATCCATTTAACTGCTGTTATCTCACCAAATCCCTTACACTTCATTTTGTTTAAATGCGGACCAGGTTTCTAACAGCTTTCTGATCCTTATTACAATCTCACTCATCCATCTCTTGTTTATTGATATTAATCATCTACACAAGTCATGCGTATTGGTAATATAACATTGCCTTCCATCAACCGTTTTATCTCACTCATTTCATACATGCATGTCTGTACTTCTGTATTAATTACAAAAACAAATAAGTGCATATTCATTTGTCATTCCTATTTTATTCTTCTCTTAATATTCGTT